>NW_026856449.1:0-302977 GCF_026571515.1 Ruditapes philippinarum
CACAAGAATGTTTGTTCCAAAGAAATCAATATTTATTACAGTTTTTTGGACATCCAAAAACATAAATATTTGTAAATGATGCAGTCAACCTTTTAGAAATACTTAAAATTTTACTAAAATAACCATGTTTCCTACTTATAGACAAAAAAATATATTTTGTAAAAAAATCAATTCTTTCGTAATCATGATTTTTCAAATTTCAATATTTAGCTTGTTGTAAAAGTATTTGGTTATGTTATTCTTAACCATTAAAGTTCTTTGTTATTTAAGTATCTGATGAAATAAGTGACAATAAGCACTAGTACATATACTTTGATTAGTATAAAGATTTAATATATCTATCAGCATTAATCAGCTGTTGATATGTGTCCATTTTGAAGCTATCTTATAAAAAGCACTAAGAAACTTGTAACTTTACACATAACAGATTCTTTATGGTCCGCATATGGGTTTTAAGATGATAAACAATTCATTGTCAACTTAGAGGCACAGTCTTTAGATGATGATTTCAAACATTAACAAGATTTGAAAAATCAAGTTTTTTCAGGATCAGATCTTGGTTAATCTCAAGCAGATGATGAAACCATGATTTATAATTGGAAGACCCTAGATTGTTTTCTCGTCAAACTTCGAAACTGAGATTGTTCGATTCCATGGCCTCGAAATTAAGGTTGATAGTTTCCATGGCTTGTTGAGCTCTTAATTGTAAATCTCTGGTTTCCATCTGTATAACATTTATAACATGGTCCATCGCTTCTCGTCCCTAAAATGTATATCACTTGAAATGTTAACGTTCCTGCACATAATCCAGTTTTTGATTGTTTCATTTTACGCCTTTTCCCAACAGTATTTCAGTCATATAGGCGGGTAGTTTCCTAACCATCGTTCCTGGAAAGTTACACCAGTACTAGACTACCTTCCTCTGCGCTAAACTACCATAGCATCTCCCGGGGATTGAACCTACGCCAGAGAGGTAACTGGAAGTTCGAAGTCATTGACTCTAACCCCTCGACCACAGAGGTGGTCACACATAATCCAGAACTTGTCTGTTATATATTTAACACATAACTTGTGTTTCCTTAATATATGTACCAGAGTAGCTTTCTTTAGATCAGAATAATAATTTTTATGGCGCAAAATTGTCTAAAAATGAAAGGTTATTACACTTATAACTTAATTTGGCTTAGAATCATACTAAATATCAATTTTCAATTAAATTTTGATAATAGTTTCATTAACTTTAGCATATTTTTCAGTTTAAGGTCCCTAAATTCATCGTTGTAATATTTTCAACCTTTGGGACTCTAAAACAGTATTTTAAGTGCCAATTGAGGAAAAAAATCCCCTCTTCAAAAAGTATATATATTTTCCCCCTATATACTTTTTATATCTTTTCCCCCTATTTTTGAAACAGAATTTTGTACAGAAGTAAAAAAAATGTGTTCATGGGTGGGACAAGAGGGACATTGTAGTTTGGAAAATGTATTGTATTGCATCACAATTAACATAAAACATAGTATTGTATCTGTTTCTAGATTTCCCTTTCCCCCCTCCACGACACATTTCCCCCCTACCAATGGCCCTTCCATCATTCCCTTTAAAGCAGCATGCCTCCAGATGAGCCAAAATATTTCAATAAAATGAAACTTGAAAAACATGTACTAAGATTTTAGGAAAAGTAGAAAGAATCAAGATTCAAGTAAAATATTGCATATTACAAGTGTCTAATTGCTAATTTTTCATCATTTCAAACTATATTTCTACTGCGTTACCAACGCACCAACGCAGTAGAGCGATTTTTGCATATTTTTACCTCTTTTTGTTATTTACGTGGGTAAGAAGTGCCATTGATAATGTGTTAGTTGCTTCATTTTGGTTACTATACAATATTATACTGTTAAATACATTTTCAAAATTTTCATGAAAATAAGCATTAATCTGGATGAGTGCTGCTTTAAAGTGAAAAAAAAAGCATTGTTAAAAATAAATACCTATCAATCTATTGTACTCACCTTGGATGCATTCTTTGATATATTGTCACAAACAAATGATTCAATGTAGCTGCCAAATGGGATACCTTTAACATTGATCACAGCTTCCTGCTTTAAGCAAGTCCTGAAATTGTTAATATATGATTAACACCCTAAGGAAATGTCAAAATCATATATGATACTGCTATCAGCTTTACTGAAATGTCTCATCATACTGAAATGCACACTATTTGATATATGACTTCAAAAATTTGATTCATCCTAGGTAAGAAAGAATGATACAAGTTTAGACTGGTGACAAAAGATCTCATTTCATCTTAGCTCTTTAGTTCTAAGGAAAGAAAATGTGTACACAAATGTCCCCTGACAACACAAACCTCAAAATCAAGGCCTCCTTAAATTTATGTTTCTCAATCAGGAAAGAAAAATAATGTATTTTGGCATTGGGAATGCCTTTGTTTACTGGAAGTAACTATATCTATTAGGAAAAGAAGGCCTGGTCAGTGCCCACATAAAAAGTTAAGCTAAAATCAAATAACACAGAGCCTAATACCTGAAGTAAACTGAAATCAATACTTTTTACTGACTTAGCTAACATATCTTTACAAACTGTAAAAAATTCTTTTATTTTTTTTCAGTAGCAGTTATAAACAAATTTAGTTTCTTTGTTTAGTTTTGTTATCATATCAGTTATAAACCTTGGCTAAACTATATTTACAAATATACAAGTCAAAATATCAAATATGATTCTTTGGAATTTATTGCTGCTGAATAAAAATGTCTTTTTTACCTAGGTAATTAAGATATATTAGAGTCATCATTTAAGTGAACTTACTTATTCTTGTCTTCTGGATGGGGAGAGTACACAAGTGTTTCATCTATTGTTATCATATTGCAAAATGTCAACTGAAATGAAACAGGTGAACTTTGAAAATCAAGAAAGAATAATATCATGTTATCATTTACTTTGGATGAGTTCAACATACCTTTTTCTGGCCTGCTTAGTGATGTTGACCAAAGGCATTTCGCCTTCAAATCAATACATGTGTTATTATGTAATATAAATAATTCATATAGAAAAATTAAATAAATCTCTGAGATTTAAATGAAAGCTCAGTTTCCATTCTCGTTTTACTCTCAATAAGAATTTAATGAAGAATGCTGAATTATGAAAATATTATTGTCAAACCACAGGAACTTGAAATTCTATCAAATAACCAATATTAATTATAATATCCAAATATACCCCCTATATACTATAAAAAAAACACAAGGAATGAAACGCCTTTTCCCCACCCGAACATAATTTTCGCCGAACAAATCAACGGATCAAATTATTCTATCTGGCCATTTCGATAAACAATACATAAATGCATCAAATACCACCGATAACTTTTTAAAATCGCGTAGCTGTGTAGGAATAATTCAACATTTTCTGATTATTTCCTGCGATCTGAGTTTGTCGCCGACTCCATTCTGTGACGTCACTGGATTTTGAATCGAGGAGAATAATATTTATTTAAAATTATTTTTAATAAGTTCCAAAAAATAACAGGTATGTATAAAACTTTTATTGCAAATTATTCTATGTAAAATAGATTTTAAACATCTTCATGTAAAAACCTTTTTAACAAATTACTTTTATAAATACATTTGAAAGGGAAACCCCAAACAAGAACGGTAAATCTTTGAAATAGTACTTTCGTTTTTAAAAAAAAATTGAGTACTCTATTTGATATGGCCCAGCAAATAAATTCAGCCCTGTCGTAAGAAATAAATCAGTCATTTGTTCTAGTTTGACAGTATTTTACTTGCAAACTTGTTATTTTTGGAACTTGTTAAAAATAATTTTAATAAATATTATTCTCCTCGAATCAACATCCAGTGACGTCACGAAATGGAGTCGGCGACAAACTCAGATCGTGGGAAATAATCAGAAAATGTTGAATTATTCATATATAGCTACGAAATTAAAAAAGTTATCGGTGGTATTTGATGCATTTATGTATTGTTTATCGAAATGGCCAGATAGATTATTTTGATCCGTTGTTTTGTTGATTTGTTCGGCGTAAATTATGTTCGGGTGGGGAAAAGGCGTTTCATTCCTTGTGTTTTTTTATAGTATATAGGGGGTATATTTTGCATATTATTGTTAAAAGTGATAGAATTTCAAGTTCCTGTGGTCAAACTTTCAATAGTAAGACTTACAGGCAGGAAAACAAAACATCTACTGAGCTACTGATGTTAGGGCATAGAAAGTAAAAATTTAACTTTCAGGAAATGAAACACAATTACACGCTTAACAACCATTTATTTTCAATTTAAATTCTAATGCCAAGGGTTTATGCAAATTGCTTAAAACAAAAAAATTCCATATAGGAAACAGTGCAATACTTAAGTTTTGAAAGTAAGATGTATTCTGAAATTGAGCAATAATAAAGAACCCAAATGTGATTCGTTTAAAGCATATTTGACCGAAACAGAATGATACAGAATTGTTCATAGCCTTGCAAAACATTCTTGTCTGTTATTTAAGATGTTTAGATCTTTTCTTCTAGGACATAGTTCCACTTTCCACAATTTTTTAGGAATTTAATGAATTTTCCATGTTAAAATCCCCTTTATTAACTATTAAGATTCCATGAATTTACAATTACAGTAAAAACTTATTTTCAATCTGTTTGAACCCATGAGAGATGAAGAAAAAGCTTTTTCAAACTAGAACTATCACTAAATGTGATTAATACCCCCACAAGACTGCTTCGGAAATGAGGATGTTACTAGTAACAGAATACCTTGTAAAAGAATTGAAATATAGAGATATGGTTGTGGGCAATTAAAGATAGTTGTGGTTCTTATATGTTGCATTTCCTTTCAATGTGTTGGCCATTGATGAAGTTTAATTGAATTACTCTGTAATAAGTCCAGAAAGACAAAGAAAAGGAACAAAGGGCAATAACTCTATAAATACTGAAGATAGAGTTATAGTTCTTGTGCACTGCACTTCCTCTTATTGTGCTTGACCATTGTATGAAGTTGTTTTGAATTCAACCAGTATGTTTTAAGTTATGCTCCTGACAAGGAAAAGTATCAAAGGGCAGTAACTCTGTATTTTGTCAAAATGGAGTTATGGCTCTGGTGCACTGCACTTCCTTTTAATGTCCTTGACAACTGTATGAAGTTGTATTGAATTCCAAACAGTAGTTTTCAAGTTATGCTCTGGACAAGGAAAAGTAACAAAGGGCAATAACTCTATAATTAGTCAAGATGGAGTTATGGTTCTTGTGCACTGCACTTTCTCTCAATGTGCTTGACCATTGTATGAAGTTATATTGAATTCCAATCATTAGTCTTCAAGTTATGGTCCGGACAAAAAAGGCAATGGAAAAGTAACAAAGGGCAATAGCTCTGTAATTACTTTAGATAGAGTTATGGTTCTTGTGCGCTGCATTTCCCCTTATTGTGTTTGACAATTGTATGAAGTTGTTTTAAATTCCAACCAGTAGTTTTCAAGTTATGCCCCGGACAAGGAAAAGTAACAAAGGGCAATAACTCTGTAATAAGTCAAGATAGAGTTATGGTTCTTATGCAGTGCACTTCCTCTCAATGTGCTTGACCATTGTATGGAGTCATATTGAATTCAAACTATTAGTCTTCAAGTTATGGTCCGGACAAAAAAAAAGCAATGGAAAAGCAACACAGGGCAATAACTCTGTAATTACTTTAGATAGAGTTATGGTTCTTGTGCACTGCACTTCCCCTTATTGTGTTTGACAATTGTATGAAGTTGTTTTGAATTCCAACCAGTAGTTTTCAAGTTATGCCCCGGACAAGGAAAAGTAACAAAGGGCAATAACTCTGTAATTAGTCAAGATGGAGTTATGGTTCTTGTGCACTGCACTTCCTCTCAATGTGCTTGACCATTGTATGTAGTTATATTGAATTCAAATCATTAGTCTTCAAGTTATGGTCCGGACAAAAAAAAGCAATGGAAAAGCAACAAAGGGCAATAACTCTGTAATTACTTTAGATAGAGTTATGGTTCTTGTGCACTGCACTTCCACTTATTGTGTTTGACAATTATTGTATGAAGTTGTTTTGAATTCCACTTGTAGTTTTCAAGTTATGCCTCAGACAAGGAAAAGTAACAAAGGGCAATAACTCTGTAATAAGTCAAGATAGAGTTATGGTTCTTGTGCACTGCACTTCCTCTCAATGTGATTGACCATTGTATGTAGTTAGGCCAAATAAAAAAATATGTCTGGTTCAGGAAACATTGGTCCAAAAAATTAGGAGGGTAGGGATTTTTTTTTTTTTTTTTTTTTGGGTTGAGAGAATGTCTTATTTTCCATATATAGATGTGTTGCTTGCTTAACATACTTAAACAAAGATTGTAATCAATCAATGCAAACACCATTTTGTAATAAACTATCAGCATGTGATATTGTGTTGTTTATTTCTTGTATGTAGTCATTTAACCATGTAGCACCTGTATTCATACTAATTTGCTTTCTATTCTGCTTATTATGTACCCTTTCCCTTTGAATCACCCGTTGTACTATGCTAACCTGCATCTGACAGGTCTGACAATTAAAAGATCAAGGGTCAACTCTGTAACAAGTTAATGATAATGCTGTATTATAAGCTTAGAACATCTGACATGCACTATTCCGGGGACCAAAATAACACAGCTACTGTATATATAATTTTAATATTAAACATATTCAAATGGTCTTCAGATGGTCTTCTGCAAGTCTATATGTGCAACTGGTACCAACAGTTGCAGGGTTCTTACAAAGAAGGAGTCTTGGGACTCCCAAGTACAAAAAAGTAGGAGTTCCAGATCACATTGAATATGTTAAGCCATCTTTGCTGCACTTATCTGCAGTTGACAAATATGATGTATAGCAGAGTAAGGGGTTGGGGAGTCAGAGTTTGAACAGAGAAAAAGCTTATTCAGGAAAATGGTAATATGTCCCAAATGGAAAACACTGTACAATAAAAGTGATTGAAAATATTTGAAATATAATTTAAAAAACATACATCATCAGACCTTACACCCCCCTACCTTAAAAAAGAAAATATTCATTGTATGTTACAAACACATACTGGTAATGGCTCCATCTCAACTAATAGTTAATTTAATTTCTTAACTATATTTTAAGTGTTATTACACACATTTTAACAAAACATATCTCCCTTTTGGTTACGATTTTTTTAATTATAAAAAAGCGGCATCGCGAAAATATGTGACAATTGAAAATTTGTCTGTTTCCTGCAGAAACATTCACAATTCTACTTGTTGTTGATTTTGATCATATAAGATTAAATATTTTTTGATTATTTTAAGATTGTTACTCATCGGCTATTTGAACAGGCATCGTAAAACAAAATTTTCACATTTGTAATTTTCGTACCGAAAATCAAAAAAAAAAGTTTAGGGTCGGAAGTAAAAAAATAGGGTCGGTTGGGTTCCCTGAACCAGACATATTTTTTATTTTGGCCTTATATTGAATTCCAACTATTAGTCTTCAAGTTATGCTCCGAACAAGGAAAATGCAACGGACGTCTGGACCGACAGACCAACCGACCACCGGGTGACTCCTATATACCCCCCCAAACTTCGTTTTTGGGGGTATAATAAATACAACTTTATGGACCAGTCACTAAAAATGACTAAGACAAAAAAATAAGCAAAATAAAGGAAAATATTGAAAATCACAATACAACATACATTGCGTGTTTTTAATTCCATGGTTTTGTTCTTGGGATCAACAGTTGAGTGTTCACTTGCATGGCCAATACCATCGGATCCTACTATCTGTGACAACAAAAAAATACATATCAAAATATAAACAAAAATAGAAAAACCAATGTACAATAACAGTACTTGCATACAAAAACAAGAGCTGTCTGTAGGACAGCACGCTCGACTATTCTAAGTGCTTGATAGTAAAAGAGCCTTTATATTGTTTAATTTTTTAAGTTCACAAAAGGGCTAATTTTTTTTTATAAATTCATGTTAAAGGCCTAAGAGAGAGTCTAATTATACAGTATTGGCTTGACTATTCGGAAGGTAATGTCACAAGGGTGTTTTATTGAGTATAATAATACTAATTACCTATGAATAAATAAATTTGACAGAAAAGGTACAAAGGCTTGTTATTAAGATGTTTTATCAAGTAAATCACTGCTTTATTATTATGAATGCATAAAATTGTCCCGAAAAAGGCACAAACCCTTCAGTAGTTATTGAGATAACAACTTACAAGAAAAACTTAACCATGAATTTCTAAGTTGAAAAAGGGGAGAAAAATCAGCCTAAATGCAAGATAGAATTATTGACCTTTGTCAGTGACCTACAATTATGACCCTAAATGCATATGTGAAGTTTTTAATAAATATCTTTAATAGTTATTGAGATATGTAAAACTTGCATGTAAACATTAACCAAGAGACTAAGTAGAAAAGGGGATATGAATCAGCCTTAATGCAAGATAGAGTTATGGAACTTGGTCAGTGACATACAATTATGACCCTCCAATTATGACCCTAAGTGCATGTGTAAAGTTTCAAGTAAATATCTTTGAAGACCTTTAATCTTTAACCAAAATTTCTAAGTTTCAAAGGGGTGAATAATTCTGCAAATATTGCAGGCAGAGTTATGCAATTTTGCAAACTGATGTACATTGTTACTATAAAAAAGTATTTTAAATTTCAATTGAATATCTCAAGCAATAATTGAGATATTTGACTTTACAAAAAAACTTTAACCAAAATTTCTAAGTTCCAAAGGGGCATAATTCTGTTAATATTGTAGGCAGAGTTATCCAACTTGTCAATCTGATGTACCTTGTTACTATAAATAAGTATTGTAAGTTTCAATTGAATATCTCAAGCAATAATTGAGATATTTGACTTTACCAAAAACTTTAACCAAAATTTCTAAGTTAAAAAGGGGCATAATTCTGTCAATATTGTAGGCAGAGTTATCCAACTTGTCAATCTGATGGGCCTTGTTACTATAAATAAGTATTGTAAGTTTCAATTGAATATCTCTAGTAATAATTGAGATATTTGACTTTACAAAAAACTTTAACCAACGCAGACGCCGACGCGGACGCTGACGCCGACGCCGACGCCGACGCCGGGGCGACTACAATAGCTCTCATATTCTTCGAATAGTCGAGCTAAAAATGAATACAACTTAATATAGCTCACAAGAGTAACAGTAAATCACAGCTATTTAGATCGAAATCATATAATAACATTCTTAATAATATGTCAGGCAAATATTTACATTGAATATAAAGTTGTTTTTTTTTATATGTGGGACAGTCCAATATTATTTGGAGGGATTTCAGTACCGACAATTTGAAAACCTGTGTGATTAGCAGTATAGAAAAGGCTGACCAGCCTTTTGTTTGCTGAGTTTTAATTAACAATGACAATCTTAAATGTTGTATGGTGCCTTTCCTGGTGGAGGTGTCCCTTCTTGTATTATTTCAAGCAGGCACTTGCATAAAATCAATGACATTCTGTAAGCTAGCCGGATATTAACTTCCGTGCTTTGAAATATTCAAAGACCCTGCAAGGATTTGAACATACAACACTTACAGGAATGGGCAAGTAGTTTGAAGTAACAACATGAACCTCTTGGTTATGGAATTCCCCATCATCACCCTGTACACATGTCAAACGCTGACCTAACTTAAAATTGTTGGAATAGAAAGGACATTATAACATTTACAGGTTTATAATTATAAGCTTGTAAGTTACTCATTACTCTGGTGAGCAAAAACACAAAACAAAATAACATTTATGGTGAAATGATATGGTGATCCATCCATCAACTGCTCACATGTTTTTTTTTTCCAGTAACACTAGTCTACTATTTCATTTTTCACTCTTTGACTGTTACATTAGTCCTGCTTTGAATAACAAACCTTTTTTTTCTTACTTTTAAGATATTAGAACAATTTGTCAGCAGGTAAAAGTTCTGGGTTATACCTTATCATAAGCTTAACCTTTACAAAGTTTCATTACATGCTTTTTGGTGGTTTATAGAATTATATCAGTGAAATATAAAACTGATAATTTCACAGTTTCAAACAGTAAAAAGAAACAGAGATGGTGTGTTGGAACATTCAGAAACTCATGTGGCTTCACTTTTGAAAGAAATATACTACATTTTCCCCAAGAAACATTCTACATGAATGGATTACTCTAGATTAGAATGAGCAGTGTGGGCTCTACACTTTATCCCATATAAAATAATGAAATATTTGTACAGATTTCCTTAACATGCAGATTAAACAAAAACTTGTAATGAAAAGCAGTGGGGCCAAAAGTCATGTGGTAAAGGCACAGTAAGAAAGAAGCAAATAAAATACATCAATGTATGTGCTTCTACAAAATGATGGATGGATCATCTTTAGTCCAGTTCATGCAAGGAAAGCCTTAGAAAGTACACCAGGAACTGTATTCTACCTACAGACTGGCAAGTAAATACTTATCAGTTAACTTTAATATCTAATTTACAAATATTGTTTTATCTGAATTCCACTTATTTCAAATGATTATGACAATAAAATCATACATAAATTTCTTTCTCAAAATCATTTTAACACAACTAACTTTAGTTTATACATGTATCTTTAATACAAACTTCTTAATATCCAAACTTTATTTTAGTGGCTAAGAAAAAGAATAAAAATAGCTAATATGAAATGCAATTCTTGAAAATTTTCTTCAGACTTGTTTCACTTATCAGCCTGTGTGTAAAATACTATTTTCTCATTTTACTCACATTACACGATCTGATGTGCATATATCGTGTAATAGGATCAAAAACAGAGATCTCTCTGGCATATACTAGGCCAGACGTACCCAAAACCTGTAAATTTTCACATCATGTTTCAATAATACCAATAAATGAGCCGCGTCATGACAAAACCAACATAGTGGGTTTGCGACAAGCATGGATCCAGACCAGCCTGCGCATCCGCGCAGTCTGATCAGGATCCATGCTGTTCGCTATCAGTTTCTCTACTTGTAAGAGGGCTTGTAAGCGAACAGGCATGGAACCTGATCAGACTGTGCGGATGAGCAGGCTGGTCTGGATCCATGCTGGTCGCAAACGCATTACGTTGGTTTTGTCGTGACGCTGCTCAAATATGTAAACCTGCACTTGAATAGAAAATACAATGCATGTAATTTTTCAAACTTACTTTACAGTTTCATTTTTTACCAGCAATAGCATTAATTATGCTGAACACCAAGATGTACAAAGTAGTAAATAAATATCACTGTTTCCGACTTAAATCTCCAAAATGATCTGTGTATGTTGTTTTTTTATGAAGATAATAACGTGCTTTGTAGCAGCATGCCTCAAGATTCAGGCTAAATTTCATGAATTTTTTAAAAATGTGTTAAACAATAAAATATTCTGATCAAAGAAAGTAATTTACACATTGAAAACGGAACTTAAAATCCTCGAAATACCAAATTATGGTTAAATTATGCACATATAGCCCTAAATTTAGAAATATGGTGATAAATACTGCAAATCAGTCATTTATGGCACACTGCAACCCTGCCAAATGTGCAATTTCTTACTGTCAGATGAATAAGCTTTATTTTCTATGTTTAATTACCTTAGTGGCCCAACCTGGAATACCCCATTTCGTGCTTAACAGACGATGAGTTTTCAAAACACCTTTTTCATCTATTCTTCTGTCCACAACATCAATGCCTTCAACTGCCTGGTTAAATTTGTTGGGATATTTTCTCCATTGAGCCCTTGCCACTAGTTCCCAAGGATTACTGGAAAAAATTAACCACACAATTTTACAGCACTTTTCTTCAGAGACCTAATTACACATATACAGTCAGTAAATTTATATGTAATGATATTACAAAAAATAACAAGAGCTGTCACAGGAGACAGCGAAGCTCGACTAATAAAATACTGGACGCAGTAAGGAGGACAAAACAATGAAAGAAAAATCAATTATGTATAATTATGTATTAAGTTATAGTAAAACAAGCAATTATCATAGTATTGCAAGCAATCCATAAGTCCCCTACCAGTAAGAGCCCAAGCAACATTTTGAAGGGCCATTCACTTAGGTTCCTATTTTAAGTAAATTTGTTGAAAAAGTTCTTTGAAAGTGATCACAGGAAACAGTTTTTATGTACAGACAGACGGACTGAAAGACCCTCTAAAGTTATTTTTTAAACATCCCTGTTATCAAAATATAACATTTTTAAAATCCTATCATGATTGAAGAAGTTGGAGTAAAAATTACCAATTTCTCAAAAAAAAGTCTAAGTTCAAAAGGGGCATAATTCTGGAAATAGTCTTGCTAGAGTATTGAACACTCACAAAATTTAATGTTGAGTGATAATATGAAACATTTATATGAAGTTTGAAGTAGATACATTCAGAAAAAGAAGTTATTAAAAAAAAAAGAGTTTTTTTCATGAAAATTTTAAGTTCAAGGGAGGTAATTCTGATAAACTTTGTGCTAGAGTTGTAAACCTTGTCACATATGATGTGCGTTGATGACAAGCAACTTATATTTAAAGTTTGAAGAAAATACATTAAGAAATAAGAATTTATAGTGAAAAAAACTTAAAAACTAGAATCAGAAATCTTGAAATTCAGTCTATTTGTTGCCATAGCAACCAGAATTTTCAACATAGGAAGATAAGAAAAGGATGTGCATAATTTCCATACTGCCATCTACCCATATGTCAAGTTTCATAAACATATTTTCAGTACTTTTTGTGTTATCACTGGATCCAGGTTATGTGTAAAATTTGCCATATTTTCAGTCTATTTGTTGCCATAGCAACCAGAATATTCAACATAGGAAGAAAAGAAAAAGATGTGCATAATCTCCATACTGCCATCTATCCATATATCAAGTTTCATAAAAATATTTTCAGTACTTTTTGCGTTATCGCGGGATCCAGGTTATGTGTAAAATTTGCCATATTTTCAGTCTATTTGTTGCCATAGCAACCAGAATTTTCAACATAGGAAGAAAAGAAAAAGACGTGCATAATCTCCATACTGCCATCTATCCATATATCAAGTTTCATTAAAATATTTTCAGTACTTTTTGCGTTATCGCGGGATCCAGTTTTGTGGACGGACGGACTGACGGACGGACGGACAGACGGACGGAGGGTAAACCTAAAGTCCCCTCCGGTAAACCGGTAGGGGACTAAAAATAACATTTGTTAACATAAATTCCAAGATCAAGGGGATTAATTCTAGAAATAGTCATGCTAGAGTTATGGACCTTGTCACACAACATTTGTGTAATGATAAGAAATATATATTTGAAGTTTGAAGTAGATACCTTAAAAAGTAAAGAAGTTATTATATTTCTTAAAGAAAATCCTAAGTTCAAAGAGAGATAAATCTGTAAATATTGCTTCAAGAGTTATGCACATTGTCACATAAAATGTAATTGATGATAAGGAATAAGTATTTGAAGTTTGAGGTAGATACCTTTAAAAATAAACTAGAACTATCACTAAATGTGATTAATACCCCCACAAGACTGCTTCGGAAATGAGGATGTTACTAGTAACAGAATACCTTGTAAAAGAATTGAAATATAGAGTTATGGTTGTTGGCAATTAAAGATAGTTGTGGTTCTTGTATGTTGCATTTCCTTTCAATGTGGTTGGCCATTGATGAAGTTTAATTGAATTACTCTGTAATAAGTCCAGAAAGACAAAGAAAAGGAACAAAGGGCAAAAACTCTATAAAAACTGAAGATAGAGTTATAGTTCTTGTGCACTGCACTTCCTCTTATTGTGCTTGAACATTGTATGAAGTTGTTTTGAATTCCAACCAGTATGTTTTAAGTTATGCTCAGGACAAGGAAAAGTATCGAAGGGCAGTAACTCTGTATTTTGTCAAAATGGAGTTATGGCTCTTGTGCACTGTACTTCCTTTTAATGTCCTTGACGACTGTATGAAGTTGTACTGAATTCCAAACAGTAGTTTTCAAGTTATGCTCTGGACAAGGAAAAGTAACAAAGGGCAATAACTCTGTAATTAGTCAAGATGGAGTTATGGTTCTTGTGCACTGCACTTCCTCTCAATGTGCTTGTCCATTGTATGAAGTTATATTGAATTCCAACCATTAGTCTTCAAGTTATGCTCCGGACAAAAAAGCAATGGAAAAGTAACAAAGGGCAATAACTCTGTAATTAGTCAAGATGGAGTTATGGTTCTTGTGCACTGCACTTCCCCTTATTGTGTTTGACAATTGTATGAAGTTGTTTTGAATTCCAACCAGTAGTTTTCAAGTTATGCCCCGGACAAGGAAAAGTAACAAAGGGCAATAACTCTGTAATTAATCAAGGTAGAGTTATGGTTCTTGTGCACTGCACTTCCTCTCAATGTGCTTGACCATTGTATTAAGTTATATTGAATTCCAACCATTAGTCTTCAAGTTATGCTCCGGACAAAAAAGCAATGGAAAAGTAACAAAGGGCAATAACTCTGTAATTAGTCAAGATGGAGTTATGGTTCTTGTGCACTGCACTTCCCCTTATTGTGTTTGACAATTGTATGAAGTTGTTTTGAATTCCAACCAGTAGTTTTCAAGTTATGCCCCGGACAAGGAAAAGTAACAAAGGGCAATAACTCTGTAATTAATCAAGATGGAGTTATGGTTCTTGTGCACTGCACTTCCTCTCAATGTGCTTGACCATTGTATGTAGTTATATTGAATTCCAACTATTAGTCTTCAAGTTATGGTCCGGACAAAAAAAAGCAATGGAAAAGTAACAAAGGGCAATAACTCTGTAATTACTTTAAATAGAGTTATGGTTCTTGTGCACTGCACTTCCCCTTATTGTGTTTGACAATTGTGTGAAATTGTTTTGAATTCCAACCAGTAGTTTTCAAGTTATGCCCCGGACAAGGAAAAGTAACAAAGGGAAATAACTCTGTAATTAGTCAAGATAGAGTTATGCTTCTTGTGCACTGCACTTCCTCTCAATGTGCTTGACCATTGTATGTAGTTATATTGAATTCCAACCATTAGTCTTCAAGTTATGCTCCGGACAAGGTAAATGCAACAGACAAAAAAAAAGCAATGGAAAAGCAACAAAGGGAAATAACTCTGTAATTACTTTAGATAGAGTTATGGTTCTTGTGCACTGCACTTCCCCTTATTGTGTTTGACAATTGTGTGAAGTTGTTTTGAATTCCAACCAGTAGTTTTCAAGTTATGCCCCGGACAAGGAAAAGTAACAAAGGGCAATAACTCTGTAATTAATCAAGGTAGAGTTATGGTTCTTGTGCACTGCACTTCCTCTCAATGTGCTTGACCATTGTGTGTTGTTATATTGAATTCCAAGCATTAGTCTTAAAGTTATGCTCCGGACAAGGAAAATGCAACGGACGTCTGGACCGACCGACCGACCGACCGCCCGACCGACCAACCGACCGACCGACCGACCACAGGGTGACTCCTATATACCCCCCCAAACTTCGTTTTTGGGGGTATAAAAAGTTATAATAAAAAATAACATTTTTCTAGTAAAAAAATCTAAGTTTATGGGGAGATAATTCTTGCAATATTGGTGCTAGAGTTATGAACCTTGTCACATAAGATGTGGATGATGATAATGTAAATATATTTGAAGTATGAAGTTGATCCCTTTAGAAATAAATAAGTAACAGTAAAAAATAATATTTTTTATGGAAAATTCTAAGTTCAAAGGGAGATAAATCTGAAAATATTGGTGCTAGAGTTATGAACCTTGTCACATAAGATGGGGATGATGATAAGGTACATATATTTGAAGTATGAGGTTGATCCCTTAAGAAATAAAGAAGTAACAGTAAAAAATAGTATTTTTTAAGGAAAATTCTAAGTTCAAGGGGAGATAAATCTGAAAATATTGGTGCTAGAGTTATGAACCTTGTAACATAAGATGGGGATGATGATAAGGTACATATATTTGAAGTATGAGGTTGATCCCTTAAGAAATAAAGAAGTAACAGTAAAAAATAGTATTTTTTAAGGAAAATTCTAAGTTCAAGGGGAGATAAATCTGAAAATATTGGTGCTAGAGTTATGAACCTTGTCACATAAGATGTGGTTGATGATAAGGAACATATATTTGAAGTTTGAAGTTGATACCTTAAGAAATGACAAAGTTATAGTGAAAAATATTTTACTGCACCAAAACTTTAATCTAAAATCTGGACGCGGACGCCGGGGCGAGTAGGACAGCTCTCCATATACTTCGTATAGTCGAGCTAAAAAATTAACAATTTGATACCGTACCGAAAACAGTTTTATATTTTACCGGTAAATACTGATTCAAAAAGTACCGGTCTTTTCAAAATTAAAAACAAATAATACCGTAAAAGGCCCCCCAGGCTTCTTGATAAGGAAAACAATCTACTCATCTGATGATCAGTGCTGAACTCATAATTAAAGCCATCATTTTATTCAATCATTCAGAATTCATTTTATTTTATAGTAAACACAAAATGAAATATGAATAAAAAGAACTTTAAAACCGTAACACTTTTTAATGATATTACCAACACTTGCTAACACTAAAATTAATGTATTTACAGTATTATTACTGTGTTGTAATAATAGCCCCCCTTTTGGAAAATGTTTAGCCTCCGGGGGCGTTTAATAGGAATTTTACTGTATATAAAAAACAAAAAAATCAACAATTATTTATGGCAATTATATCACAAAATGAATGCCAAATGGCCGTGGTCCAAAATGACCTATTGGTCAAGGGATATCGAGTGCTCGAGGTAGCGGCAATCCTTGTATTTATGAAACCCTGCTGCATGAATTCAAATACTTGAAATGGCATAAAATTTGTTATTTTAACTTTTCTTAAAAAATATAGTTAGTGTTTTGCTATAAAAACATTTCTGCAATTTGCACTAAAATATTCGAATTTTATGATATACCCTAAAATTCCTATTAAACGCCCCCGGGGGCTAAACATTTTCCAAATGGGGGGCTTTTATTACAATACATTTTTTACTAAATCCAAAAATCATTGTAAATACATTTAGTGTTAGCAAGTGTTGGTAATAACATTAAAGTGTTAAGGTTTTAAAGTTCACATGATACAATTTTGTGTTTACTATAAAATATAAAATAGATAATTTTGTGTTTACTATAAAATCTAAAATAGATTCTAAAGGATTTCAAAAAAAATTATGGATTTACTCATGAGTTCAGCACTGATGAGTTGATTTTTTCCATATCAAAAAGCCTGGGGGCCTTTATTAGGGGAGGGGCGTTTATTAGGAATTTTACGGTACATGTTTTTGCTGATGTCAACATCATGGTGGGCTCTAGAACAAAGCTTTCATTTCACTCCTACAGACAGAGCTAGAGTATGTATATATTGTAAAAAAATTTGCCTTGGCAAGGGTGGAAACACTGGTCAGCAATTTGTTGAAACACCTTAGACTGATAATTTAATAATAAAAACATATCAAAATAAGATTCCTAGAAATAATGAATACAAAATGCTGCTCAAACACTTAAATACAGTGTTTTTTCCCTGATATAACTGATGCCGAAGAACGGCACCATTCCCAATAGAAAATAGACAACAAATTTCCCAATTCATGACTGATAAATTCCCAAAATAACACTGAAAATTTCCTCAAAATCGGTAAACAAAAACAACAAGAGGGCCATGATGGCCCTGAGGTCGCTCACCTGTATATAGCCCCCCCCCCCCCCCCCCCCCCCCCGGCCCCAATTTTTTTCCCAAGGGCTTTTATTTTTTATTTGAACAGACTTGGTAGACACCCATAGGAAGTTGTTTCATGCAAAACATCTAAGTTCTAGCTCATTGGGTTTTTTAAAAGAAGATTTTTTAAGTTTTTACTATACACATATAGTTAAAAACAATGACACCCCTCGAGCAGGGCCAGTTTTGACCCCTGGGCTTTTATTTGAACAAACTTGGTAGATATTTACTTAAAGATGTTTCATGCTTAATATCTAAACTCTAGTTATTTGGGTTTTTTCAAAGAAGATTTTTAAGTTTTTGCTATGTATATAAGGAAAATCAATGACCCCCGGGGCGGGGCCAGTTTTGACCCCAGGGCTTTTATTTGAACAAACTTGGTAGACACCCATTAGAACATGTCTCATGCTAAATATCTAAACTCTAGCTATTTGGGTTCTTTAAAAGAAGATTTTATAAGTTTTTACTATATGCATATAAGGAATATCAATGACCCCCTGGGGCGGGGCCAATTTTGACCCCAGGGCTTTTATTTGAACAAACTTGGTAGACATTCACTAGAAGATGTTTCATGCCAAATATCTTAGCTCTAGCTCTTACAGTTCTTTAAAAGAAGATTTTTTAAGTTTTTACTTTATGCATATAGGGAAAATCAATGACCCCCTGGGGCGGGGCCAATTTGGACCCCAGGGCTTTTATTTGAACAAACTTGGTAGACATTCACCAGAAGATGTTTCATGCCAAATATCTAAGCTCTAGCTCTTACAGTTCTTTAAAAGAAGATTTTTTAAGTTTTTACTATATGCATATAGGGAAAATCAATTACCCCCTGGGGCGGGGCCAATTTTGACCCCAGGGCTTTTATTTGAACAAACTTGGTAGACATTCACCAGAAGATGTTTCATGCCAAATATCTAAGCTCTAGCTCTTACAGTTCTTTAAAAGAAGATTTTTTAAGTTTTTACTATATGCATATAGGGAAAATCAATGACCCCCTGGGGCGGGGCCAATTTTGACCCCAGGGCTTTTATTTGAACAAACTTAGTAGACATTTACTAGAAGATGTTTTATGCTAAATATCTAAGCTCTAGCTCTGACGGTTCTTTAAAAGAAGATTTTTTAAGTTTTTACTATATGCATATAGGGAAAATCAATTACCCCCAGGGTGGGGCCAATTTTGACCCCAGGGCTTTTATTTGAACAAACTTGGTAGATATTCACTAGAAGATGTTTTATGCCAAATATCTAAGCTCTAGCTCTTTGGGTTCTTTAAAAGAAGATTTTTTTAATTTTTTTACTTTATGCATATAGGAAAAATCAATGACCCCTGGGGCGGGGCCAATTTTGGACCCCAGGGCTTTTATTTGAACAAACTTGGTAGACATTCACTAGAAGATGTTTCATGCCAAATATCTAAGCTCTAGCTCTTACAGTTCTTTAAAAGAAGATTTTTTAAGTGTTTTACTATATGCATATAGGGAAAATCAATGACCCCCTGGGGCGGGGCCAATTTTGACCCCAGGGCTTTTATTTGAACAAACTTGGTAGACACTCACCAGAAGATGTTTCATGCCAAATATCTAAGCTCTAGCTCTTTACAGTTCTTTAAAAGAAGATTTTTTAAGTTTTTACTATATGCATATAGGGAAAATCAATGACCCCCTGGGGCGGGGCCAATTTTGACCCAGGGCTTTTATTTGAACAAACTTGGTAGACATTTACTAGAAGATGTTTTATGCTAAATATCTAAGCTCTAGCTCTGACGGTTCTTTAAAAGAAGATTTTTTAAGTTTTTACTATATGCATATAGGGAAAATCAATTACCCCCCAGGGTGGGGCCAATTTTGACCCAGGGCTTTTATTTGAACAAACTTGGTAGATATTCACTAGAAGATGTTTTATGCCAAATATCTAAGCTCTAGCTCTTTGGGTTCTTTAAAAGAAGATTTTTTAATTTTTTACCTTTATGCATATAGGAAAAATCAATGACCCCCTGGGGCGGGGCCAAATTTTGACCCCAGGGCTTTTATTTGAACAAACTTGGTAGACATTCACTAGAAGATGTTTCATGCCAAAATATCTAAGCTCTAGCTCTTACAGTTCTTTAAAAGAAGATTTTTTAAGTGTTTTACTATATGCATATAGGGAAAATCAATGACCCCCTGGGGCGGGGCCAATTTTGACCCCAGGGCTTTTATTTGAACAAACTTGGTAGACACTCACTAGAAGATGTTCCATGCCAAATATCTTAGCTCTAGCTCTTACAGTTCTTTAAAAGAAGATTTTTTAAGTTTTTACTATATGCATATAGGGAAAATCAATGCCCCCCGGGGGGGGCAATTTTGACCCCAGGGCTTTTATTTGAACAAACTTGGTAGAACACTCATTAGAAGATGTTTCATGCCAAATATCTAAGCTCTAACTCTTAGGGTTGTTTAAAAGAAGATATTTAAAGATTTTTCTTTCGGTTGCCATGGGCAACCAGAGTTCTGCATGGAATTAAATTCTTTGAAACAATGTTTTAAAGGTGACCACCAAAGGAACATTTCCTGTGAAGTTTGGATGAAATTGGCTCAGTGGTTTATGAGGGATGTGTTTTTAAAGCAAAAGTTTACGGACGGACGGACGGACGACGGACGGCCGGACGCCGGACGAAAAGCGATCACAAAAGCTCACCCTGTCACTTTTGACAGGTGCTAAAAACATTGATAAGTGAAAAATGCAATAAAAACCAAAGTATAACCACATGAGTGATATTCGTACTACTTTTAGTGTTTTCACCACCTTTTAAATTATTTATTGTTAAAATTAGCAATTGTTATGATTATCATTTTTTATTCAACTCAAGAAGCAAAATAATCATTAAGTTAATAATACATGGTTTTTACAGTGTTTATTATGCATAATTTTTCATGTCGTCCTGGAATAAAAGAAATTCCCCAAAATATTTTGCATCTTATGTAAAATTCCCAATTCAGTCAACGCATGGATTTTTTTCCCAATTGTCCGGTACCGGCTCCATTCACAAAGTAGGGGGAAAAACACTGAAATAGTAGAGAGTATCTAATATATACTGTATCATTCAAGTTTAACAGTTTAAAACAAAAAATATGGGGTACTGCTTTTCAGGAATCTTCCCACATAACAAAAGCTTTTGGTATTAGTTTTGGAGGTTGGAGCCACATGAACATAATTTTTTGGAACAAGAAACTTGAGGCATGATATTTCAAGGGCACAAATTTCATATACCTCTACGCATTGTATAAAGAAATTATTTTGTTCTTTTGTTTAGTTTTATTGGTGAGTCAGTATGATTATGAGCAGTGAGGGTTATTTTTACATGAATCTACTATTAAATTTTTTATTTGTTCAAACAAAAGTAAGATTCAATCTTTACTAGATTCGTGAGTTCTTCACCGAGTTCTAAATCTTTTAATTTAGTAGAGGTGCAAACAGGACGTTTCGGCCCCAAACCAAATCGGCCCCAGTCGAAAAATCGGCCCCTGGACGTTTCGGCCCTTTTCCGCGAGACGTTTCGGCCCCACTATAGTGTATTGCTTGATTGATTAACAACAATTAATTTAATTACAATTAAACAATTATGACACTTTAATTCTTTGAATAATTATTTATTATCTTTTGATCTCTTGAACCATTTAGATATACGTTAATCACTTAATGTTTTTAAAGGTGTAACAAACAATAAAGGCCGGTTACTTACCTATAAACAAACCACTAAAAACTTCTGAATTAAGAAAGTAACTTACAATTTTTCCTTAGAATACATTATCTTTTGATCTTAATTAAACTAATACGTAATTTTTTCAAAGTGTACATGTACTAATTAACTGTTTATACTTTATGCTAATTGGCGGTATTGTTTTGTGTCTTGCTTCTTAATCATTCAAATAAAATATTATCTATATATGGTTAATAAATGTTTGTTTGTGTATTATATTTTTTCAAATAAAGTTTACAGTATGTTCTGTTCTGTTTGTATTGATTACTTTCCCCCTACTACTATAATAATCTAGTTTTTATACAAAATGATTAAAAATATATATATAAATTGATTATTTTTTTATTGAAATGCTATAAATATATCGGTTTAAAATACAGTACTTATTCTGGGGCCGATTTGGTAAAGGGCCGAAACGTCCGGGGCCGAAACGTCTTGGGTAGTTTGGGGCCGATACGTCTTGGGGCCGAAACGTCTCGAAATCGTAGAGGTATGTCCCAAAGGTTCCTAAAACAATTATTTTACATGGAATTTTCTGATAAATTCTGTAACATTTTCAATCACCTCACGCTTATACCGACAACAAGTTATTTACTAATGACGTCAGCGTGAAATATCGCTTCATGTAGAAATTGACTGCATGCACACTTTTCACCCTGGCGTGGCACTTCACACTAACATGGCATTTAACGGTTTTTTAAATTTCTACTGGCAAAAGAAAATTGAGCTCTGTTCAACATTCGTTTTTTACATTCACATATAGATGAAATGCCAGCCTAAAGCAGCAAAAACACTTCAAGCCTTCAAAGAATTTATAATAACAAAAAAAACGCAAACAGGACGTTTCGGCCCCAAACCAAATCGGCCCCAGTTGAAAAATCGGCCCCTGGACGTTTCGGCCCTTTTCCGCGAGACGTTTCGGTCCCACTATAGTGTATTGCTTGATTGATTAACAACAATTAATTTAATTACAATTAAACAATTATGACACTTTAATTCTTTGAATAATTATTTATTATCTTTTGATCTCTTGAACCATTTAGATATACGTTAATCACTTAATGTTTTTAAAGGTGTAACAAACAATAAAGGCTGGTTACTTACTTATAAAACATTATCTTTTGATCTTAATTAAACTATACGTAATTTTTTCAAAGTGTAACTAATTTACTGTTAACTTTATGCTAATTGACGGTAGGGATGGGTACCACCAATTTTTTTGTACCGCGGTATATCGCGGTATTTCACCTGTGTACCGCGGTATGTACCACGGTATTATGAAGACACTTTTTAATGTTTAACTTATGCAAACTAAGACCAACTGCCATAAGAATGTTTAAACATTTTGATAAAACACAATACATTTTAGAAAAACAGATTAATATTAATTAAAATGCCTCCAAATATCCGATTTCCCCTTTGGATTTTTGACCGTGGTGAATTCGTCCATGACGGTATGAGCTGTTTACAAGTTGGGCTATGTCTAAATGCTTTACGTTTTGTTCTTGTCGCCACTCGTCAATACGTCAACATGTTTACTAGCCTTAGACTGAGCACTAACATGGGTGTCCCCTTTTAATGCATTTAAATGAAGAATGATATATAGAAATTATAAAAATGTCGGCGGATGAAATGTATTTACACTACATAATAAATATGAAAAACAACCGGGAAACGATCTGACCTTTCCGCGACTAATTATTCGTTAGAGTATTATACTGTGCATTTACTGCTGCTCTAAAAATAGACTTGGAATTCCACTTTAATTTAGGTTGATAGTTGAAACACAGATTACAGGGTAAATAACGTCCGAATCTTACAAAAATATTATGTAAAATTATATATATTAAAAAACCGGTATTCCTAGGGGTCGTACCGGTACGTACCGCGTCTGAGCGAAACCGCGGTATACCGGTAATACCGCACATCCCTAATTGACGGTATTGTTTTGTGTCTTGCTTCTTAATCATTTAAATAAAATATTATCTATTCAGGTTAATAATTGTTTGTTTGTGTATTATATTTTTTCAAATAAAGTTTACAGTATGTTCTGTTCTGTTTGTATTGATTACTTTCCCCCTACTACTATAATAATCTAGTTTTTATAGAAAATGATTAAATATATATATTAATTGATTATTTTTTTATTAAAATTCTATTAATATATCTGTTTAAAAGACAGTACTTATTCTGGGGCCGATTTGATAAAGGGCCGAAACGTCCGGGGCCGAAACGTCTTGGGTAGTTTGGGGCCGATACGTCTTGGGGCCGAAACGTCTCGAAATAAAAAAAAACTATGCAGGGCTCACGCTGTCGGTCGCCATAGTCGCCATTTGCGATTATTTTATAAGATTGGCGATTATTTTTGCATTTTGGCTACAAAATCTGGCGATTATTTTTTACTTCCAACAGTGTTTATATAAGGTGTAAAAATCGATAATGAATGCAGTAGACCCAATTAACACCAGCAGGGTGCATTTAATTGAATGTCAACTTTTTACCGGTCACGTGCTGCTAACTATATTGCCCGAGGTGATAAAATACATGCGAGATGCAGTGTCTATTCTAGGACGCGCGATTGCGCGATTCACGCTAGTATTTAACAGATCGCGCACAATTCAAAATCATGTGCGTGAAAATCGCGCATCTATAAAAAAAGTTAATAAAACCGTAAAACTTCCATCCCGCATTATATTTGGTTGTTTTGTTTACATTTACACCGAAAACCAAAGGGAGGTAACTGTAAGCTAATTATAATAATTTAGTACCGTATGGTACTGGTTTCGTGAGTTGACGGAAATTAACAGAATGTTCCGTATCGACCGGAACTAGTGTGCTAGGTCTGACAGTTGGGCGCCATTTTAGTGTAGTAAATAATCAAGAAAAATGAGGCAATTCCTAGCTTGGCTACGATCTAGACGTGAAAGATAGTTCGATTACTTGTATTGCCAATCCCTTTATAATCAATCGCGGCAGTTCTGTAATAATTTGTTTTCGTTTAAAAATTAAGGGGGGACAACTTCTGCTGCCTTAAATAAATATTATCGTTTTAATTATTTCATCGGTTGAACGCCTCAGTGTAAACTTAATGCAGACGATTTAACATTGGCAGTTTATATTGGCACACTGTCTTTGATTTTGAAAATCGCCCCCTTTTTTGAAATAGAGGGGGGAAAATCACCCCTATTTTTCAATTCCTAGAATAGACACTGGAGATGTATTACTGTATAAGTACTTTAAAGATGTTGTCCAGCATTTATAATAGCCATCAAATATCCGTCAATAAGCCACAAAAATCCTTTTAAAATTGATAAACTGGATATTGACTTACCCAAAATTTACCGTGAATTCCAGTAATTGCAAATTTTGATTTTTTTTTGTTTTAAGCTACTTGACTAAATCGCCAGTGGAAAACAATGGTAAAATATTTAAACAGTGATTTTCCTACTTATATAACAGACTCCGAAAAAAGGCCTCTTCCCAATTGAAATTTTCTTTCAAATCATGAAGTTTTCCCAAAAATCTGAACTTAAACCAGCTTTTTTACTTCCCAAATCAGAAATTTCGGCGATATTTTTTCCCAAAATCAAGAGGCTAAGGCCTCTTCCCAATAAAGTGAGAAAAATCACTGTTAAAAAGTATTAAATTCCAAACAACTATTTGCACAACAACCAAAATTGTGAATATTTCTTCAGAAAACAGGAAAAATCCGATTGTCACATATTTTCGCGACACCGATAATTTTGATATTTATTTTAAGGTGAAATAAGCTATGTTCTGTTTAAAAATCTTTACTACTATGGCAGAAAATTTGTATTACATTGGTGATGATGATATTTTTCAGTAAATTATTCAGAAAAAAGGCTGCATTCTGTGAATGAGTTTGCAAACTTGTGTTATTTCTATAGGCTAATATGACCTAGATCTACTCCAGTTCTGTGTGAAATGTGGAAATTGACAGTGGTAATTTGATTAGAACAAACAAAAAAAGTTGTCTGATAACAACATTATGTAAAGTTATAATGAATCTTTAATATTATTGTTATACAGTAATTATACTAATTATACAGTGTTTCTGCCAGAGCGCGTTTTTGCGTTTTTGGCGCATTATTTTCGGCCATGACGCAATGAAATTTAGTTAGTGCGTATTTTGTGACGCAAGAATTTCACCGTCGCTGATTTCAACACGAGTCATATATACAGACTATAAACTGTCAATTCAGTATAAAAATGTACGGAATGTTTACCGTGGGCTCCACTATAATTTTAATGAGAAATGAAATTTACCGGGTCCGTGGGCCGGCATTTAGCCAATTTCATCTAGTTAATAAACGCTTGAATTTATACGATACTGTATATTGAAAGCGCCCAGACAAAATTATTTATTTTGTTGTCGTCATATTCTGCGAACGAATTAACTGTCTGTGGAAAATGCCGTCTGCTCCAAAATAGTGGAGATTGACCAATTTCTTTACGAAAAATACACAAAATATTGTTGTCCATGACCAAAAAGAAGTATCATATGAAACATGTTGACGATGACACTAATTCCCCGAAAGAAAAACAATCCATTATAAGTGGTGTAATTTTGTTGATGAATAAATTGACATAAAAAATTAAAATAACCGTTTAAAAATATAACACAAAAACAAGTATTTAACAATATTTTTATTCACATATAGTTAAACTACATGATGGTACATAAATGTTCTCTGGCAAGAAGTAAAGTGCCTAAGAAAATGAAACTTATAAAGTGTTAGAATCTACCTGTTGTTTTTTACATTTTTGTTAAATTAATTGGCACGACCCTTATGAATTTGAAATGACCCCTAAAATATCACACATGGGGTCATAAAAGACCCTCAGAAAATCAGAGCTGGCAGAAACACTGATTATAACGTTTTTATTCTGTTCTATAATAACAATTAAAGTTGTGGTTCTATTTAAAAAAAAGGTAGTTATCAATATACACAAATGTATCAGTTTATTTGAGAATCCTTATAAAACTGAAAGATATAAATGTAATGTTTATTTAATCAACTGCTTATGTTGTTAATCACTTATTCGTGAATAGTCCGCTAAACTTTTGGCTATTATTTTTTTTAAGTTGAAATTATTGGCTATTATTTTATTTGAGCCAGTGTGAGCCCTGACTATGTAAGTTACTTTCAGACTTAGTTGGGATTCTTTGAGCAGTCGGGGTTATAATGTATAATGTTCTTGGAAATTTCTATGATTTCATTACATAACCAAGGATAACTTTTTTGACAAAAGAGCAAATAATTTTGATTTTAAAACCAATTACTTTCGACATATCTGCTATGCCATGAACTGTCTAGTTTTCAAGCTAATGATCACTGTCAATGGCAACACGTGAGCAGGGAATGATTGCAAAATATTAAAGTTTAAATCTAGTTGCATATAAAATTTAATGTGTTGAGTACGTAAATAATTAAGAAATTAATATGGTAAAACTTACTCAAATATATGCTCTTTACTCCAAATTTTCATGTTTTTGTACCCTGGTCGACTGTAAAGACGAAAAACTTGCCTACTTCCCGGTAAGCCTGTCACGTTCGCGACGACCTTTACGTAAAAAGGAAGAACCGAAAAACTATCTTTTAAATCTATATCCGCAGGGACTAGTTTCATTAAAAACTGTATTGAATTTCATATGAAATTCCAGTTTATGTTGAAAATGAAAAGAAATATATAAGAAAAATGTTGTTCACAGAGTTATTTTTTTAAGTATGGAATTGAATTATCCATCTAGACCCATTTAAATCAAGTTCGATGAAGTCTTATGCAATGATTGCGAACTATTTCTTTGAGTTATACCTGGCTTTTTCAGAGAGCGCAAAAATGCTGAGAACCAGTCAAATCGCATTCGGGATGTGTTCGGGAATTACGGACATTTCGGACCACGGACGTTTCGGACCAGACACTTCGTACCAGATTTTATGGTCATTTCGGACCAGATTTTGGGACATTTCGGACCATGTGATGGTCATTTCGGCCCATGATGGAGACACTTCGGACCAGAACATATATTCCTTTTAATATGTAATTATTTGTTATTTCAGATGTATTTAATATATTTTCTAATAATAAATGCAACAAATATTTGACAATTTTATATTTTATGATATTCAAAATGCATGCAGTAATGACCTGTCCGTCAATTTTAATCAAATTAAATCGTGTTTAAGCAGGTATTAAAGAACAACGACATCCTTGTCAATGCAGCTTTTCACACGCTTTAATTGCTGAATAGAACTTGTTTAAGTTACGTTTCACTCAATTAAAGAAGTATATGTATGCAATTTTCACCTAATTTGACAACAAATATTTAAATTGATTGGAATGCGATTAAAGTACAGTTTTAATCATCAATAAACAAATTGATTATAATTGTAAAAAATTGATGTCCATACTGCAATATAAAAATGTCTTTTTGTATATACTTTATAATAAATTGTTTGCGAATACGAATAAAAATAATAATAATAATAATTTAAATGTTTGCAAACGTGTCATTAAAACGTTGTTTTTTTTTTTGTTTTTTAATTTTCTTCATTTATAGTGCAAAATATATTAAATCTTAATCGGGATAGGTGTAAAATCGTTCCATGGTGTCTCATATATTCTAAAGTTACACTTTAGTTTAAAGTATAATTGATGCATAATATATTTTAAAAAAATATTTATTCTGGTCCGAAACGTCCAAAATAATGGCCCGAAGTGTTTAACACACGATCCCAAATGTCCAACACATGGTCCGAAATGTCTAACGCATGATCAGAAATGTCCAACACATGGTCCAATATGTCCAAAAATCTGGTCCGAAATGTCCCTAAATATGGTCCGAAGTGTCCCAAAATCTGGTCCGAAATGTCTGGTCCGAAACGTCCATGGTCCGAAATGTCCTATTACCGTGTTCGGCTATTATCTAAAATAACTGGGTCAGAATATACTATTTCAAGAATGGTCAGACTAAACTTTAGATTTTCCCATAGTCCTACATTGTAAAAATCTAAAATGATCGAGTATAATCACCCAAAATCATACCTTATGGATTATGATGTGATTTTTTAATGTGAATGAAAAACCTAAACTCGTGTTACTAGGACAGTAAACTATTGGTATTAAATAGTTTAAGTCCCAGCGCCGATTTACTTATCTACCTGCCAGAATTCACCACAAGAAATGTATTAAAATATCTAATTCAGTTTTAATCTTACTGAACCAAAAGACACAAATATTTCCTAAGATAATGCATCTTGAATACTTAATTAAAAGAGACACTATAATTA
Source organism: Ruditapes philippinarum (assembly GCF_026571515.1). Taxonomy (NCBI): domain Eukaryota; kingdom Metazoa; phylum Mollusca; class Bivalvia; order Venerida; family Veneridae; genus Ruditapes; species Ruditapes philippinarum. The sequence goes on from NW_026856449.1 coordinate 28,824, forward strand.
TCTGAAGTTATGTGTAGAATTAAATCATCACATAGCAACTATCATTAAGCGCCCAAAAGCATTCAAAATCACGAATAATACAAGAAATCGCTTACTTAATTCATACACATGTAGACATATAAACAAAATATTTAGCTCCATGATTCATATAAAGTCAGTATATTCACACACACAAAAAATATTCGTACTGTTTAAGGTTATGATGTTGGTTTTTATTTCAAAATGTTTTCACAGAGCTATATTTTGTCACGGATTTAAATTACAATTAAATTAAATTAAATCGTCAATTAAAGTCCGTGATTTTGTATATTAGTCTCTAATGTTTTTCAACGGGGTAATTTGTTCAAGAGGATAATTTGTGTGTATATGTAAAAAAATACAATAAAGAAATGTTATGTAAAGTTCAAACACGATCGTTTAGTCCTTATAGCCCTACAATAATAAGAGAAAACAGGATATGTACAAGTAAACTAATTACCACAGAAACATACATGTAAAATTATATATATACTAAATTTAAAAAAAGAAGTATCTTTAAAAGAAATACCCGACCGAAGTAAAATTGGTTAACTTGCATATGTTAGTTCTTTGTTTTCCATGCGAAGTCATATAGAATTGTTAGCATAGCTGCAATAATTTCTTGTAGGGTTATTTATCTTGAAAATGGAACATATTTAGATGTATACATGTGTTTCTAAAAATACCTTTCTGAAACAATTTTTGTATTCGATCCTATCAAATATCACACTTTCATCTTACATCCTTATATCTTACTGAACCTTACGGTTTTCTATATTTTTTCCAAGAAAACGCCAGATATATAAATACGTTAATCTGACTAATGGAAAGGGCCGACGACCTAATCGAACTTTTGTGTCGGCGAAGCAAAATGCGCATGTATTTAAGCCAAACCAAATTTACTAAAAACTGTTTACTTATTGTAGCATACAAAAGAAAATACCCTACATGTAATATTCAAAAGTTCAAAATATGTAAAAAGTCTCCCCGTACATTTAATCAATGGTGTTATATTTTCGATCCTTGAAGATCGTTCAACACGACATTATTGTTGTGTATTCATTTTAGATGGTGTTTTTAGTTTCTTGTATTTGGCCTTTTTCAACGTGAGTGGTTCGAGTATTTCTACTTGAATACTGTATAATCACCCTTAGGATATGTTGCCTGCTTTTTAAATTTGTCTTTTGAAGTCTTGTCTGTGATATGCAGGCTTCATAACCTCAGATCCCCTTTCAAAATTCCATTTTATTTAGTTCCGCCCTTTGTTTTTCTCGTTTAGGGCATACGCACTCTTTTACTTGGGGAACATACGCAGCTTTTCAAGGAATGACACCACTGTGTCACATTGAAGGTTCCATGATAACCGCCGTATGAAAACATCTGCGGATGTGTCTAAATTCAAAATTTCACCATTTTTGTGATTAAATGTTGAATTCTGCTTAAGCCGGTGCTAGGGGGCGTGGACGGTAACTTGCATTTTCCAGTACCGTCCATGGAGAGGCTCAATCAAACCGAGCCTGCAACATTTTACAATTTTGCCGTGTTGGTCTTTCTTCAGGGATTCTGTTTTCTCTATTTCTTGGTAAAACCGTCTACATATTCGTGTTTTATGTGAACTAACATTTTCAAAGTCATGCCACATGTGGTATTCACCATTTACAACACTACTGATTGTAAAACAAACACTTTCATACATGCGACTGTAATTTTCTGTAGACAATGTAGAATTTAGTACGTTGGTCATACCAAGCAACCTGTATCCCGTCGTAAAAAATAACCATAGCTCAGATATTAATAATTTTGTAGATAAACAGTTTTCATCCAAAGTAGCAACACATTTTTAACCAGAGAAAAACGATCTGGAACTAAAAAATAGTCTAAATACTTAATCGTTATTTATTTAAGTGTATAAATGATATATCCAAAGGATTTGTCGGTGACAACAAGTACTACTTAGGAGTTTAAACCATATCAATTAGGTGTATCAGAGGCAATTTAAATTATAACAAACCTGGAAACAAAGTCAATGTAAAAACTGATACATAAAATGAAAAATTCTAGCAAATGTTTTGGTTGCAAAAGAAGAAAAAGTACCAGTACATACAGATGAAAAAATAACTTATGGCCTATATTAACACAAAAAACTAAATGTAGTATTAATGTTTCATGTTTTTTTAGGAAGACAAAACGAAATCAGTTAAGCAAACAAAAAACTAATTAAAAAAAACAATGCACTCTCGATTGCTTTACGAATCCTTTATAGTCATTAAATATACTTCATGCAAAGTCTAGCTAACTGGCGCTCACATTTTTTATTGTTCATATTACTTCCCACAATTATCGTAATAATACATTTTGGAGTGACAATACTTCCCACAATAATATTATTATAATAATAAATTTTGGCGTGACAGTATTTCCCACAACTATAATGATAATACAATTTGGCTTGACAATGTGCATTAACGGTATCTTCCTATGTCACACAATACTATTTTTTACTATGCATCAAGCAAGACGAAGAGATAATATAAACTTAGGCACATAGAGTGGGTAAAATGGGAGGGGGGGGGGGTAAAAAGTACCATTTGGAACTAGATTTTACTTTTATGGGCAATTTATCTTTCATGACATAAAAATAAGGTTTTCATCCTGGGTATTTCATATACATATATGTGTATGTGTGTTTCGATGAAATAACATTTTATTCATTTCGGCAAAATGTTTTGTAAGTCCAATAAAATCACAGATATACATACAATATATTTAGCTCCATGATAAAATAGAGTGTGTCTGACCTAATAATCAGGTATTTTAATCAGGTATTTTAATTGTTCTTGCTGTTAAACGTAAAGTTGTTTGATTGTCTAACTGTACGTAGAACTACAGTGTACATGTATACTAACATTAGGAACGTAAACAAAACGAGGATGTAGCACCATTTACCGCGAGATTAAATGTGACGTAATTTGATTAATACCCGGGGGCTACGCCCTCTCGTACAAACCAGATATCCTCGTGTTTCGATGCTCTTCTATTAAAAATAAAAGCCGTGGATATCAAACGGTTTATATTTTGAAATACAAACCCGTGATATTGATAATAAAATTTTTAGTCTGTAAACCAAAAAAAAATTATGAAAAGTTTTACATCGGTTGGGGTTATTAAAGAATAACAAAAATCGATTGTTTTTAATGAAACAAGGTTAGTTTTTAAAAAGTAGTAGGACTCGTTTTTCGTATTTTTTTCAAGGGGTGTGTTTAAATGAAAAAATGCATTTCTGTTGCTAAAGAGATTTCAGCGAACATAAAAAATAAAAGTAAAGTAAAAACACTGGCCCGGTGCCCGAGGCCATTTGATAAAATTTAGGCCAGTGTAAATTTAAAAAAATTTTTGTTAATTATTTGTGAAAAAATTCAAAACTGGGAAATTTGGGCCAGTAAAAACAAAAAAATTAAATCATTGACTGAAAGTGACATATAAAGTTCTCTCAGTTTTAACCAAGATGAGTTTGAGTATATATGAAGGTGCATGTAAACAGATTGAATGAAGAACCTATGTCTATGCACATTTACTATATGGCCTGTTGACCTTGACCACAAAATGTTAGATAGTTAGATTTCATAAAAGATGTCTCTTTATACAAAATTAAGTTGTAATACATGTATGTTATTTAGTATTGGAATGAGAGGCACAAGTCCTAAAGTAAACACAAGTTGTCAATCAATTCAGTCAGAAAAGCCGGGATCCTATTAAAAAATATAGGGATCCCGGAAATTGACCAGTCTAAGAAGATGTTTTTCAGATAAGCCGGGATCCTATTAAAACATATAGGGATCCCGGGAATTGACCAGTTCAATAATATAGTTTTCAGAAAAGCCGGGATCGTATTAAAATGTAAATAGATCTCACGGACTGGCCAGTTCAAGTATATAGTTTTCAGAAAAGCTGGGATCGTTTTTAAAACATATTGGGATCCCGGGATTTGACCAATTCAAGAAATAGTCTTTGATTTTTCCAATTAATTAGGCATATAATTATAAGTATTGTGATTTCCGCATTTTAAGTTTGTTAATAAATAGCTCTAAATATATCTATATTCTAAGTTAAATTAATTTAACGTTCATTATATACAATAAAAAAAACAACGTTTAAAATGGCCTTTCATTACGACAACAATCAACACAAATATAGTTCATTAGGTTTTTTCCTCCATATCTTATAAGATCCCAGATCCCGGGCGTCCCGGATCCCGGCCAGTAAATACATACACTAAATACCGGAAAGGATAAATGACCGGAAAAAGGGAAAAATAAAAATGCACAGAACCAGATGTACACTTATGTTAATTAACCAAAGGAAAAACTTACTACAGAGAAAACAGGTGAAATCGCTAAATCAGAAGTCAGTGTAAATATGATTTATTGAAAAGAATTCATAAAGACAAACATTTTAATCATCATTATATCTTTGCGCTCAAAACAATACTTGCTGATTTTTAAAAATGGCGTGAAAATTGAAGGTTTTTTGACGCTATGTAAGATTAAATTTGATTGGCTAAATAATTTTGGATCCTAGCCCTGATAGATAAATTTTGTAGAAAGCTGGAAGCCAAGCTTCGATTAAATTTTTGGATAGCTTCGGAGTTTTAGGTTGTTTCTCAGTAAAATCCTACCGTAATACCGGCTCGCCGTGGCGAGCCGGCATAAGTATCATCCTGCACGAGTATGAAATCTAAAATGTATTTTGTTCGCTGCCTATGTTAGTTCAACGGGTCGAAAGGGAGTAGTGGTAGTCAACCTACAAAAATATATAGTTATCTGCAACCTCTTTGCTGAGTAAGCATCAGCCAATCATAAACAGTTTAGCATATCCATTCGGCAATGAGATTGTTATGGTTACAGCGCCAATATGGCGACTAAAAACATTGCGGCGTAGAGATTTTTACATTAAACTAAGATAGCGTTTAATTTTCAGTGTAATTCATCCACAAACAAGGTAAATTACAAAAAACAACATTTTGTTATTATTTGTTTTGGAATTATCATGGCCATTTAAAGAACTGTTGGATGTGATATGCAAGCTAGACTCTCAGATAATTTTGCTTTAAGTTTAAGTTTAATTTGCCATGTTTGCCCACATATTTGTCAAATACAAGTGTTTATGGCAGTCATCAGTTAAGAAATAGTGTGCTCAATATTACTTTTGACTAGATCTAGAGTCTAGAAAATGATATCAATTTGATGGTAATTGTTAGGAATTGTGTCACATCCAGCCTACCAGGTGCTTGAAACAAACTTTTTTATGTTCTATATATATGGGCTATATACTATAGTATCTTAATATATTTATGTAGGTCGATTATGAAAAATATCTTTGGTCACATTAGTCCAATATATTAGACGTTACAGGCCTGATGTAGTTATTGCTCAAAAACGCATAGCATAAAAAAAAATTCAAAAAAAGTATCCTGGTTGTACTATCTACTGGGATTGTAAGACTTATTAGGCCCACCATCATATAATACAGAAAAAATCTAGGGTAAAATAGTTATTTTCTGTAGAAGGTACCATTTTTTTGATGAAAATAACAATCATCCAAAAGAAATTTTAACTATACATCAAAAAGATAGTTCTGTTAATAACCTCACATGTCTGGCAGCCATCTTTGTTTTTAAGTACTTTATACCAGGAATTGCTTTTAAGCAATCAATAAAAAGTTAAAAACATATGTAAATGGTCCATTACTGTTAATGATACTAAAGCTCTATTCAATATTTATCAGTTTATTATGATTCACAATGTCGTATCTAATGCATTTTTTAAAGACAATAATTGTTTTACGTCATTATAATCCTAAAAAAAGGGTAAAAAAAAAATATACTTAATTATCGCTATTACATGCCATAATGGTGAATTCCCCAGAGCTAATATCTAGAATGTACAGATAACGATGTTGAGCTAGGTTTTTAAATTCATGAATGAAAATTATAGATCAACTTTGATCAATGTAAACGCGCCGGTCACATGTAAATACATCATTACTGTGAGATTATTTATGACACAAAATTATTGATGTTGACTATATGGTGTATCTCAAGATTTAAACCAGTAGTTGTATTTTCAGGAATCAGCCTGTTGTGAAAAATGTCAGCCAACAGACGCCGCTTGCGTAACACAAGTGGCAAATTGTCAGTGTATGTCATCAATAAACTGCATGCTCTTTATTTTCATTTTTTATTTATCTCCTATTGGCTTAAAATATACCTTACATTTGCTTTAAATTGACCTAATATTGGCTTTAAATTTATCTCATACTGGCTTATATATTTAGCTCATATAGTTTAAAATTTCTTTTCTTCTCATATTTCTGTTGCTTACATATAGAATTAATGCGATGCAGGGACTGCCACACTATTTTCATGCATCATTCATTTATTCACCTTTATTTGCATGGCAATGAGTGAATGATTTCTGTCATATAGACTAGTGACAATTATAATTGATTTTATTCATGAACATTTTAATAAATTTCAAACTGACTCATTGTTCAAATAGTTACTGATTCTAAAATTTGAGAATTCATGGTAAACTATCTACTATTATGCTACATACAAAATGTTGATTGCTTTTTATTTTGACATCAATTTTCTTTTGGCAGTTCTTGGACATTGTTTATTAACTGTTCCATTTTTAGCTCGACTATTCGTAGAATAATCGAGCTAATGCAGTCACCCATTTGTCGGCGTCGGAGTCCCTGTGGTTAAGTTTTTGTATGTAAGCTGGTATCTCCATAACTACAGAAGGGAATGGATTGAAACTTCACACACTTGTTCTCTATGATTATCTAAGATGATTGGCACAAGTCCCATAACTCTGATTTGCTTTTTTACATAATTATGCCCCTTTTTCGACTTAGAAATTCTTGGTTAAGTTTTTGTATGTAAGCTGGTATCTCCATAACTACTGAAGGGAATGGATTGAAACTTCACACACTTGTTCTCTGTGATTATCTAAGATGATTGGCACAAGTCCCATAACTCTTATTTGCTTTTTTACATAATTATGCCCCTTTTTCGACTTAGAAATTCTTGGTTAAGTTTTTGCGTGTAAGCTGGTATCTCCATAACTACTGAAGGGAATGGATTGAAACTTCACACACTTGTTCTCTGTGATTATCTAAGATGATTGGCACAAGTCCCATAACTCTGATTTGCTTTTTTACATAATTATGCCCCTTTTTCGACTTAGAAATTCTTGGTTAAGTTTTTGTATGTAAGCTGGTATCTCCATAACTACTGAAGGGAATGGATTGAAACTTCACACACTTGTTCTCTGTGATTATCTTAGATGATTGGCGCAAGTCCCATAACTCTGATTTGCTTTTTAACACAATTATGCCCCTTTTTCGACATAGAAATTCTTGGTTAAGTTTTTGTGTGTAAGCTGGTATCTCCATAACTACTGAAGGGAATGGATTGAAACTTCACACACTTGTTCTCTATGATTATCTAAAATGATTGGCACAAGTCCCATAACTCTGATTTGCTTTTTTACATAAAAATGCCCCTTTTTTGACTTAGAAATTCTTGGTTAAGTTTTTGTATGTAAGCTGGTATCTCCATAACTACTGAAGGGAAAGGATTGAATCTTCACACACTTGTTCTCTGTGATTATCTAAGATGATTGGCACAAGTCCCATAACTCTTATTTGCTTTTTTTACATAATCATGCCCCTTGTTCGACTTAGAAATTCTTGGTTAAGTTTTTTTTGTATGTAAGCTGGTATCTCCATAACTACTGAAGGGAATGGATTGAAACTTCACACACTTGGTCTCTGTGATTATTTAAGATGATTGGCACAAGTCCCATAACTCTGATTTACTTTTTCGCATAATTATTCCCCTTTTTCGATTCATAAATTCATGGTTAAGTTTTTGTGTGTAAGCTGGTATCTCCTACTGATGGGAATGGATTGAAACTTCACACACTTGTTCTCTGTGATTGTATTGAAACTTGAAGGGTTTGTACCTTTTCCTACAATTTGATGTTTTCATATAGGTAAGCATTATTATACTCAATGAAACACCCTTGTGACAAATTTTCGAATAGTCGAGCGTTACTGTCCTCCGACAGTTCTTGTTTGAAAAACATTTGAAACTCTTTTATTTAAAATTGTCTCATTTGAAGGTATATGACCATATTATATTCATATATGTATACCGTTATTGTATTTAATATGAGCATGATGCAAAAAAAGTAAAAGATTAATACTCCAGCTTTTATATACATGTAGTACATTGTAATTGGATAAGTAGATAGTCAAGATCATTATTGAAATTATTGACATGTATAGATGATTTCCACTTAACAATTTGAATTGATCTCTTTGCTAGATAGTTAAAGCAGATAACAGATTGCTAGATAAAATCAATATTTGAGCCGTGTCATGACAAAACCAACATAATGGGTTTGCGACCAGCATGGATCCAGACCAGCCTGCGCATCCGCGCAGTCTGATCAGGATCCATGCTGTTCGCTATCAGTTTCACTACTTGTTATTGGGTTTGTAAGCGAACAGCATGGATCCTGATCAGACTGCGCGGATGCGCAGGCTGGTCTGGATCCATGCTGGTCGCAAACCCATTATGTTGGTTTTGTCGTGACGCGGCTCATATGTTGTAGTTTGCATGACATCATAGATGATTATTTTTAGATGTGGCATGGAACTCAACATTATTAATTTATTTTATATCTACACTGTGCAACCTCTGCACTCTGCAGGGTGGCCCTGACTGTATCGTTTCTTTCCTAAGAAAGAATTTACCTTAAATTTAACTGCAATAGAATAACAACCAAAGTCTAAGTCTTTCAAAGGAGTTTTTTCTAATGAAATTGCAGTAGTTTTGGACTGAATAAATTAACAATCCAGACCGATTTTCAGTTCATGACCAAAGGGCCTTGTGTAACATTGATTTTACATTCACATGCCTATTAATAGCATTTTTTACAAGGACATGCTGCTACCGGTATGTGCTAAAAATGACTTCATTCTACCATTATTAATGAAGCTACAATTTACTATAAGCAAAAAGATGCTTAATAAAATATTTGTATTAATAATTTCTTTTAGAACCAGGGCTTTTTTCCTTCTATAGTAGGGGCCTGTATAGGGTTGCTTCCCCAAAGAAAAATTCTTTAAATTGTGCAGTTTTCCCCAAAAATTGAATTTACAAAATTCCAAAATGACCAATTTAAGCGATAATTTTCCCAAATAAAAAAAAGGCTAAGTGTTACTGTTTTAAAAGGTAAATTCAGCAGAGCCTAATATGTTACTGTCATTGACAGTTACTTTTGAGTTAGATCATAAGTCAGATATGTTACTGTACCATGACAGCGTCTTAATGAAGCTAAGATATTTATTAACAGAGCAAAAATTTTACATCAAACAGCTTTACTTGTGAGCTCTTCTCTATGTCATTTGCATCTTAGTGAAATCATATGAATTGTTAAAGCATTTATTCATTTAATGGTTTGTGTGTATAACTTTAAGGTTCAAGTAAGTTTACAACCTCATATAACCTTTTGATATAAATTATCCTAATTTTTTCTTCATTTAATAGCATGGCAATTGTAACGAAAGCTTTTACAGATTTACAGTAATTCTACTCCACTTATTTGCAACATTTCTATATTACTCTCTTTCTTTATTGTAATGGTAAATGTTGTGATTTCACTACATGTACTCTTTTTTTTCATACATTAGTATACTGTATGTTTATGAAGGAAATTAGTAGTAAAAATAACCAGATTTATATTTAACCTAATATATGTTTGGTTGTGACAATTTAAAATATTTAGAATTTTTTAAGGATAAAGATTTTCTCATTAGTAGAAAATAAACTGATTTCTATTAATAATAATAAGCTGCAAGTAATTTATTATAATTATATCGATTTTTAGCTCACCAGTCACAAAGTGACAGGGTGAGCTTTTGTGATCGCTTTTCGTCCGTCCGTCCGTCGTCCGTCCGTCCGTAAACTTTTACTTTAAATGACATCTCCTCATAAACCACTGAGCCAATTTCATCCAAACTTCACAGGAATGTTCCTTTGGTGGTCACCTTTAAAAATTGTTCAAAAATTTAATTCCATGCAGAACTCTGGTTGCCATGGCAACCGAAAGAAAAAACTTTAAATATCTTCTTTTAAAAAACCATATGAGCTAGAGCTTAGATATTTGGCATGAAACATCTTCTAGTGAGTGTCTACCAAGTTTGTTCAAATAAAAGCCCTGGGGTCAAAATTGGCCCGGCCCCAGGGGGTCATTGATTTTCCCTATATGCATATAGTAAAAACTTAAAAAATCTTCTTTTAAAGAACCCAAAGAGCTAGAGCTAAGATATTTAGCATGAAACATGTTCTAATGGGTGTCTACCAAGTTTGTTCAAATAAAAGCCCTGGGGTCATAATTTGCCCCGCCCCGGGGGGTCATTGATTTTCCCTATATGCATATAGTAAAAACCTAAAAAAATCTTCTTTTAAAGAACTCAAAGAGCTATGGCTAAGATATTGAGCATCAAACATGTTCTAATAGGTGTCTACCAAGTTTGTTCAAATAAAAGCCCTGGGGTCAAAATTGGCACTGCCCCGGGGTGCATTGATTTTCCTTATATGTGTATAGCAAAAACTTAAAAATCTTCTTTGAAAAAACCCAAATAGCTAGAGTTAAGATATTAAGCTTGAAACATCTTTTAGTGAGTGTCTACAAAGTTTGTTCAAATAAAAGACCTGGGGTCAAAATTGGCCCCGCCCCGGGGGTCATTGATTTTCTTTATATGTGTTTAGCAAAAACTTTAAATCTTCTTTGAAAAAACCCAAATAGCTAGAGTTTAGATATATTAAGCATGAAACATCTTCTAGTAAGTGTCTACAAAGTTTGTTCAAATAAAAGCCCTGGGGTCAAAACTGGCCCGGCCCCAGGGGTGTCATTGTTTTTAACTATATGTGTATAGTAAAAACTTAAAAAAAACTTCTTTTAAAAAGCCCAATGAGCTAGAGCTTAGATGTTTAGCATGAAACATCGTCTTATGGGTGTCTACCAAGTTTGTGCAAATAAAAGCCCTTGGGTTAAATTGGCCCTGCAACGTTGGGGGGGGGTTGTGGGGGTTTGGGGGGACTATATACAGGTGAGCGACCTCAGGGCCATCATGGCCCTCTTGTTACAATTCAAGTCAACTCAGTTTCTTTAAGGAAAACAGGTAAAGAGGTTTAGAATTTGTGAAACTTTGTTGAAAATATGATAAAACTGTTTTTCAATAATTCAATATTCAAACAGAGGCAATCCTTTGAAATTTATTGACTGGGGATAAAATACTTTTAGCTTGAGAATTGTGTACAATAACTAGTTAACTGGTTTTCTAGTGAGCTAATAAGGTATTAATTGCCAGCATTGCACATATCATTATATCAACATAGATAAGACAGAAATAAGAGAATAATTCCTCATTAATGTAATAACAAGATTGCTGTAAAATTCCATGTCATTTCTTGATTATACATATATATTGATTGTCTTATTTATATATATTTGTAGAAGCAGTATGCCGTTGGGTCCATTTGGTGAGGTTGTGGGTACAACCGGAACCTTGGAGGCCATTGGAATAGACAACAATGCTTATAAGAGCAAGGTTGTCGCTCCACGAAATCCAAAATTACTCAAACTTGGAGAAGATGAAGGGTTTAAGGTACTTGTTTTTATTTGTTTCTTAAAATTCTGGACATATAATGGTTTGAAAGAAATTTCTTTGCATTTCTATTATTTATTCTTATAACTTTAATGCGCTGGAACTGTCCATTATCAATTTTAGGGATATTAAGATAAAAAAAATTCAACAGTATAGATTACAAGCATGGTCAGACTGCACAGATGTGTAGGCTGGCCTGGCTCTACACTGGGGGCAAAGGCTGAATTCACTTTTGGTTCCAGCAACCTTACCAATATGCTGATCTGTATATGATTATATATTATTTATTTAATGTATTTTTAGATGACACCTAGCAAGTACATGTTTGACATGCAGATGAACACAGAGCAGAAATTAGCTAACACTCACACAATGAAAGTTCCGAGGAAAATCGAACTTCTTGACATGGCTGACACAAGTCTTCAAAAGGTAACAATTTATATTTTCAGAACATTGCTTCAAAAAAGAACCATTGCAAGGTACAATTGTAATAAAATTGAAACATGTTTGTTTAAGGTTGTATACTTACATCAGTGTTGCATCGCACATTTGAAATGTTTTACTAGTATTTTGTTTATTGTTTCCTACATAAAACTACTTATTATACTATAAAACACCTACATTATTTGATATTAAGCTAAGAACAACTGTTAAACATTATATCGAAACATCAATAGATTGAATTAAGATTATATTTTGAGTTATAATTTTTTTTAAAGCTACATTGTCAAGTTTTCATTTCATATTTCTGTTTCCAAAAAACAATTGATTTTGAAACGGCCAAATTTTGTTCTGAAATTAATACAATGTATAATGCTGACAATTTCTTAACATTTGTGTTTTGAAATTGTTATGTGTGTAAATAATAACTAGAAGGTAGTTTGTTAGCTTCAGAAACTTATTTCTTGGAGGACAAAAAATGAGCCGCATCATGACAAAACCAACGTAGTGGGTTTGCTACCAGCATGGATCCAGACTAGCCTGCGCATCCGCACAGTCTGATCAGGATCCATGCTGTTCGCTATCAGTTTCTCTACTTGTAATAGGGTTTGTAAGCTACCAGCATGGATCCTAATCAGACTGTGCGGATGCGCAGGCTGGTCTGGATCCATGCTGGTTGCAAACCCACTATGTTGGTTTTGACGTGACACGGCTCAAATGTTTTAACTTTGTATTTTGTCACGGTATATTTAGTTAACAGTTGTGATTGTGTGTGCGGAAAAATTTTCTTCCAGCTGTAAGCTGAATAGGGAGAGAACTGGGTTTTTAATCCAGAAATAGCTTGTTTAATCATTGGGCAAGGCGTTATTTATCATAGTAACTGAGTTTATCTCATTCCTTGAGTGTAATGGTCTTTTTTCTCTTACTGTGATTTGGAAATCATGTGGGATTAGTAGTTGGTTACTGATACAGAAATTGGTAAATACTTGTTAGTTATCCAGGAAAGCAAGGTTAATTATCCAGGAAAGCTTGGTTAGTTATCCAGGAAAGCTGGGTTGGTTATCCAGGAGAGCTTGGTGAGTTATCCAGGAAAGCTGGGTTGGTTATCCAGGAAAGCTGGGTTGGTTATCCAGGAAAGCTGGGTTGGTTATCCAGGAGAGCTTGGTGAGTTATCCAGTAAAGCTGGGTTGGTTATCCAGGAAAGCTGGGTTGGTTATCCAGGAAAGCTGGGTTGGTTATCCAGGAAAGCTGGGTTGGTTATCCAGGAGAGCTTGGTGAGTTATCCAGTAAAGCTGGGTTGGTTATCCAGGAAAGCTTGGTGAGTTATCCAGTAAAGCTGGGTTGGTTATCCAGGAAAGCTGGGTTGGTTATCCAGGAAAGCTGGGTTGGTTATCCAGGAAAGCTGGGTTGGTTATCCAGGAAAGTCTGGTTAGTTATCCAGTAAAGCTGGGTTAGTTATCCAGTAAAGCTGGGTTACTTGGACTTACTCACTGCCAGGATATGAACAAAAAAGTGTTAAAATCATTGTAAAAACCAAACAAACAAACAGTATGGAAATATGAATAATTTAAATACCAGCATTAAATAGGTTTCAAGGCTACATCTTTATAAGGCATTCAATATTACAGATGATGTGTTTTATGTACTTAAAGCAAAATACATTTGAAAGGCCTGGGTTTATCAGAGAGGTAAGTTTTTGGCGGCATGCACCAACATATATCCCCGCAAGCATGTGAATATTTGTATTATTTTATAACCATGACAATGAAATGCTGATGTTTATTACTTGCTTTAATTTTTATTTATTTTCAGTGAATTATTGAAATATTTTGTTATAATTTTGTTTTTATCAAAAAAAAATTTCAGCTGTTTATCATGATTTTTCTGGATATATTGACATTTAATATATAAGATCCGAAATCAGTCCTCTGAAAAATTATATCCAGGCTTTGTTAAAACACAGCATCAAGTATTCAAGTTTTTGTTTATTTGCGGGCTCTGAAATGTCAAAGTTGTATATATATCTAGTAAAGCTGCATTTTTTGTTTTAATTTACATAAATTGCCATAGTTTTATGTATGAAAATGATGATAGACTTATATTATTTTATATATAATTCACCCATTATTGCTTTGAAAAGAGTGTTGTTTATACATGTCTTATAAAAATTCCTTTTTAGTACTGATCGTTTAGGATAATCTGTCAGTTGGACCTAATAGATATATCTTTTCACAAATAGAACAAAAAAAAAGCATTTTTTTTTCAATGATAAACAATCATGTAATTTAAAGCTGTTAATTTTTTTTTAATATCTAGTCTTAAATAATTCATTAAAAGAAAGGACCAAATTTTGTTTCTTATATCAGAATTTAGTACTTAACTGCATCCCTTTGAACTCTACCTTAAAAATCTGATTATAAACTTCTAGACCACAACATGTGATTAATTATAGGCCTGTACAACCACTAAATAGACACACTAGCTTACATAATCAATCTGACCATCCTATATTGCTGTTAAAACTCAATGTTCATATTTTGATGAAGAGAATGATAGATTAATATTTAAAATTTGACAAGCCCATCATATACATGTACATTATATACATTAAGCGGTGTAGGGGTTAATGAAATAGTCATTTGCAGTTATCAAGTCTCAGTATTGAACAGGTTGTGCCACATTTGGCATGATTAAGTGAAATATTTTCAAGAATTAACTTTATGAATATCATACAGACATGTAAAAAAAATGATCCAGTTTTAACTGTTAATACAAAAAGTAAGTCAAAATCACTTAAATTGTCTATTGAACAATGCCAATTTTATGATAAACCCATTTTTGGCATCTGTGCCGAAGCATGATGCCCTTTATGGAATGCATTCAGATTTTGTAAAAGGGCAACTGCAACTTCTCCGGCCTTTTCGTCAGTCATAATAGCCAAGGATTTTCCGATTGTTGATTTTTAAAAAGGAAACTGTCATTTGTGTCGCTTTATGGTAATATAAGATGGTAGAGAAAGGGCTGTATAAGACAAGTTACAGAGTTCTTTCCCTTTATTCATTACATTTCTATAAAAAGATTGAAGTTCAAAGCAGACAGATTATCCAGGGTGATTGGTATTAAAAGGTATTGATATACCTATTTTTAAAAATCCTGTAATTTTTGTATTTAGCTAGTTATTTATTCTGTAAAGGAAACCAAGCATGTTTGTTACCCCCAGATAAATGGTAAACAATATGAAGTATTTTACAAGATGCCCTCCCTACTGTGTTGTTAAAGTTTTATGAATTTTTCATGTTAATTTTATAGTGTATTATAAGAAAGAGATAGATAGTGTCTGGAATAAAACAACATTTGTTGTTATATTCTATAAAATGAAATAAGTTCTTTTACTTAGATCATATTATAAGTTTGAATTAAATAATTATCTCTCTCTGTGGTCTAAATGCAACTTTTCAAAATTTAATGTGTAGTGAAAATATGATCAAGTGCTAATATTTAAACATGTCATATAGAGACAAATATTTCTATTTGAGTGATTTATTGTTTACAAAGAATTTCTTTCAAGCTTAAACCATATGTTATGTTGTATTGATGATACAAGATCCTATCTACTAGCGTTCTATTTTTTTTACTGTGGTTATGTTGTAAGGACCAGAGCTCAGGCGATAACACCCCTGGTATCATAGAGGTTCATGCATGTTACACCTACATAGCATATTATATGTAACTAGTAAAGGGAAGTAACGCAATTACCAGAATGAAATATTCATTTTAAGAGTTATCTTTCTTGATATTGTAACGCCTTCTTAGTGTCCATTATGTGAAATTGATGAAAAAAAAACTGGAGGTTCATTCTAATCATGATAAGTTTATAAGCATTTTGTATTTTTGTCATACAGAAAAGATCTTTCTCTCAAGGGGAACCAGCTGATTCTTTACTTACACTGGTATCCAGCCATGTAAGAATAAATTTATGTTAAAGTTACAGATGTAATTATCTGTTTTGAGACATGTTTTTAGTTTTGTTTGATGTTCCTTTTTTAGTTAAAAACAAGATTTACTATTTTTTTTAGATAAATTTCTTTTTTAATGTTATGCAGTAAAACTATAATTCAATTGAAAGTTTCTTAAAAATGATTGTTGGATAATTGGATGTTAATTTATTGTCTAAAGGTACTAGTGTAACAATTTTCCTTAGTGAAGTTACAGGTTAACTCCTATTAAAGATTAATATGAGTTAACCTGTGAGTTACTGTACTTAGGTGACTCTGTGTTTTACACCTTTACTGTTTAATAAAAAAGTAAATAGGTTAATTAGATATTTAAGTACTCTTTAATACCTTTCATAGTTAAAACACCTTTCATCTTCGATTTATTGAAACTTTTTGAATCTTTGAGTATGTAATGAGTATGAATAGACAGTTTAAAGAACAAAAATAAGGCTTCCATCCATTAATAAAAAGGAAAAAAGGTAGAAAATTTGTTTGCAGTGATTTAGTTTGTAATATTCTAAGAGTAAAAATAGACTGTTAAGTAGTTAAATGCACTTGTTGCTGATTTTAATTTGTTTAAATGTTTTTATTTCAGTTTTCACAAGTAAATATTGATGAGCCTATGTTCCAGCCATTTCCATCAGAGATTTTCTTCCAAAAATTTGAACCATTTGAGACATATGAGGTTCCACTTGTACTAAGAAATAATGATAAGGTACGAATTTATAGTTAATCTTTAAAGGTGAGAATGATTGCCACACTGAATTTCTTAAATGGGCCTTTCCAGCTACATTTTTTTTTTTTTTTGAAACTTCTGGTCAATGAAATGAATTTAACTTCTTCTGTGTTTGAAAATCCTATACACTGCAAATACCTTAAATAATTTGGTTATTTGGTTAATATTAATTGATAAATTAAAGGGAAAATTTGAACTTATGTTGTTGTGTTTTTTTTTTTTAAACAAATATGATATAATAAATTCATGACTGATCATTTTTAGGTGCCTCGTTTAGTTAAAGTGACACAGGCAGACTCGCCCTATTTCAAGATAATCAGCCCTCATGATGTCGGACACAAAGTCGGTCCTGGCCTGCCTACAACATTCAGGCTTCAGTTTACACCAGATGAAATCAAGGTATGTGATAGTCCAAAGTGTTTATTTTTGTTTAAATTATTAATTTGATAAATACCATATCATTGTGTACATGTGTAATATCTCAAAGATTTTTGTTATCTCAACTAATGCACAGTTTCTTAGGTTGATTTTAAGTCAAGTAAACATTATTGAGGTCATGTAGTGACTTTCCAACTGAGCTGATGGAGTTAGGCTCCCAGCTGCCCTTCCATGCAGAATTAAGTACCTTTTATAACCACCAGTTCTAATGAACCAAAGTTTGAAAATTAAGGCCTTTTAAAATTTTCAGTAAATGAATAAAAAGGATAAGGATTTGCTAACTAAGTACAAAGGTACTTTAAAATTTTATTGCCTTCTGAATACTCATTTTGAATGTAGTTGTATGCTAGTTACCTGTGACATATATATATCTTCCCAGGATTACATGCACGAGCTTGTGTGCATCACAGAAAGAGAAAAGTTTATTGTTCCCGTCCGAGCTATCGGTGCACGTGCCGTGCTTGACTTTCCAGATGAGATAAATTTCCCGATAGGTCCAGTGAAATACTCAAACACAAAAACGTTGTTGATCAGAAATATTGGCAACAGAGAAGCCAAATTTACCATCAAATGTGGAAAGTAAGTTGTTTATTTTAATTTCTTTTCCATCAAATATCTGCCATGCAATTTCTCCAAACAAATTCTTGGGATATAAGGAAAGTTTATTTAAGTTTATTTGTTTATTCTACCAGTCTAGGGCCAGGCCAATTGACACAATGACATCCATGCAACTTGACCAGGCTGAATATTAAATATTCCGCAAAATTCTATTTTAGATGTTTTAAAAGAATGATTTATACAGGTTTTAGAACAAATTTTATTTCTGAATGATCGGATGCATATACACATGTATGTTTAACTGTATTTTGTTTGTTCATAACATATAAAGTTTTATCCATTATGATTATTCATGTGTAGGTTAAGAAATCTTTTATATGAATTACAGTCACTGTGCACAATGTTCTTTTAAATGTATTTCTTTTATCTTGTAGGCCATTTTCTGTGACACCAGAAATCGGTACCCTGGCTGTGAACGACAGTATGCAGGTTACGATTGAATTTATCCCGGACAAGGTCGGTGATCATAAACAAGATCTTGTAGTGCATTACGACACTGGTGAAGACATTTATATCAGCTTATACGGTGCTGCTCAAGATGCTAACGTGCGATTGGACAAAAACTCTCTCCGTATCGAGAACACATTTATATCAATGGCCAATCAGAGAACTGTTACTATTAGCAACAGGACAGATGTGTTAGCTCGGTTCAGATGGACCCAGTTTGCTACAAAAGAAGAAGAAGATCAACAGAAATACAAGTTAGTAAATAATGCCATTTGATAGGATATTCATAGATGAAAATATAAATTTACTTTGATTTAAATTGCTTTTAAAACAGTATAGTACGGCAATTTATGTGTGGTTGGCACTCAATTCTCCATCTTTTTCTAGAGTTATTTATAGTACTAAGAATGTTTCTATTTATAGTAACATACATATGTGTTAACACATTGCATATGGATATTTTAGAATCACAGCGTCTCTGGAAGAAGAGGAAAAGACAGATTCAGATAGATTCCTGGAAGAATGTATACAAGATCCTACCTTAAGGGATAAACTCTCAATTCTCAGCAGAACATTCAAAAATAGAAAACAGGTATTAAGAAATCTTATCGGAAACTCAGCAAATGTGTGTTTTTCCATCTAATCCAGGGGTACAATCAAATTTTTACAGTTACAGCTTTATGGTGCACTAAAGTTCACAATTATGTGATCAATGCATTGCGCTTATTATTGATACATTTATTAAGTCAATACTATAAAAGGTATTTTGTACCTAGTGAAAAGATTGTGGAAAAAACTGCATTTGTTGAGTTCCGAAGTATCTCTTTGTCACAATCATGTCTTCATGTGAACATGAAATATTATAAGATTAAAGTAAATATATTTACTTATACATAAACATGTAAAGAATACAAAAATACCTTAAAAATACATATCTAAATTTTTTTGTTTTAAAAGTGTTTTAAATGTTCATTGCTGCATTTAGATTATTTAATTTCAGCATAAATACTTAATATAAGTATGTAAAATTTTAGACAGTGGGGCACTGCAGGGACACTCTCACATGAATAAAATAAGACAATGTGTTTATTCACATTTTGTACATTTTTGTTTTCAGCTGATACAGAATGATGACATGCTGTTTAATGATGATGTTGTCAAAGTCGAACCATCTGAAGGCGACATTTGGCCAAATTCTAGTGTTGAAGTAAATATCATTTTCAAACCAAGGGAGGCAAAAAGTTACAGTAGAACTGCCTTCTGTGATGTCACAGGCAGAGAGAGTCGTCTCCCTTTAAGAATAAAAGGAGATGGTATTGGACCAAAAGTTCATTTTTCACTAGAAACCCTTGATATGGGAAACATTTTTATTGGATCGAAACATTATTACGAGATAGTGATGGCAAACAAAGGGGATATAGATGCTATTTATAGCGTGATACCAAATCAGTCAGTTTTCGGGCCGTGTTTCCAGTTTAATCCGGCAGAGGGTATAGTAATGCCTGGTGGACACCAAGCTATACAAGTGTCATTCAAAAGTCCATACCTGGGAGATTTTGAAGAGGAATTCTCATTCCAAGTTGATGGTCAACCAGAATTGCTCAAAGTACTTTTCACGTAAGTTTCATACTTCCAGACTTTAGTTTTCTAGGATGATGTAAGACTATAAGAAATATACACTGGCTACCAGTTCAGATGAGAATATCCAGATTGAAAGTAACATTTTAAGATGGTTACAAGGCTCTGTCTGAGAGATAGATATTCCCATCTGAGACTGCAACCTGTGTTTAATTCCTTTTCTTTTATATCGCACAGAATTCAAATTTCCAACCTTGAAAAAAAAGTTTTTCTCTAGTAGGAGGCAACAAAGATACAAAAGTTTTAGATATTTTCTAGCTTTCTTTGAATTAAAGGTTGTTAGGTATATTGTGTATCATTTTCACTTTAATTGGCCAGATAATTAAACTTTCATTTCCATTCAACAAAACTTTATTATCTAATTATAATGTTGGAAAAAATCGTTGTATCACAGTTCACACAAAACCAGTCAAAGGTCATTGCTATGTAAGAGAATATTTTATCCAGTAAAGAAATACAGTTCTGTCAGTACAATTTCCAGTTTTAAAAAAGCCCCAAAATTATCATGGAAACATAAAGAATTGAATGGTTGTGACTCAAGTAGATATAGAAATATCAAACAGAATTATTCTATTTTTAGCGGTTCTGTGATAGGCCCAACATTCCAGTTTGATGTTCCACGTCTGAAATTTGGATCTGTTTCATTTGGTAAGATATTTCATTTGTGATTACAATAGTGAATTATTTTAACTCAGTGAATGATAGCAGTATTAATGTATTACCCGAGCCACCAGTATAGGTCAAGGCTAATTTGCATGCTTGAACTTACAAAAGGCAGTTCATATCTAATGCATGCCAAGTCTTTGAATTAATTTGCGCATTTTCAGGATAAAACAGTACTAAAATTTTACTTATAAGTGATAAAGTTTCTTATTTTATAAATGATGAAAAATTTACCTAGTCTTTAAAATAAAATAAAACAAATTAATTAGGGATGGCAACGAATACCAAAATCAATACTCGAGTACTCGGTCATTTTTCCGATCGAGTACTCGGTTACTCGGATGATTTCCAATGATCTTTAAAGTTTTATCACACAATATCAACACCGTCTGCATGCTACTTTCGTTTTCTATTTTAATTCATAGAATTCGTAACTAGAAAAAGGACTGCAAGAAATACATATATAAATATAAACATAAGAAATGTCAATGACAGCATTTATTATATACCTACAAATACAGGATGAACTTAAAGCGCAAATACGCTTCAACGATTACAAAATTCCGTATTATGTTAGTGACAAATACTGTACCATATATGGAAGTGCCGTACTATTTTTGACGTTGGTTCCGATCTTAGCTTTAAACGTAGCATTTGGAAACGGAAACCAAAATTATAAAAGGCGTGGCCGGTTTTGCAAAAATTACGTATTCATCCGTCGGTCATAAATCTATTTCTTAACAGCTACATTTCATTTTCTGAAATTTCGTATAGAAGTGTAGTATAATGAAAATCATTTATAATTCAAACGAAAAGGTTTCTTATGTTGTAGCCCATGCATTTTTCTACTCGCAATGTTGGAAATTTTTTTTTCGCTCGACATTCGGTCTCGTGAGATATCAATAATTTTTCCACCGCTGCTCGTAGCAAAATACAAAGCTATAACATAATATTCTGTATATATTTACGTTTTTATAATTGACAAGTTTCGGCTACAAACTGTGTAATATTTAAAGGTGATTAAATATAATAAGAGGCCGAATGACGTAAACGACACAGGACTGTGTTTAATCCCATACGCGTGTCGAACTGCTGATCGCCTCGTTAAACTTACGATAACATTTTCACACGTCTGCAAGGATGTTTTGATTGCACTTAACAAGTATTTATACAGATACGTGTACATTTCCGAATTACTGAACTTATCTTTCTAAATCGCAAAAAAGTAGAAATGAAATATTTTTTTCCGAGTAATCGAATATCAATTTTGTAAACCGATATTCGGACGTTCGATCGAGTACTCGGTTAACCGGTTACTCGTTGCCATCCCTAAAATTAATAGAGATAAAACTAAAATGATTTATAACAAAACATATTTTACAGGATTTTTGAACACCAAGAGTTGTACTCTGACAAATACGTCCCTCGTGCCAATGAAGTTTAACCTCCGTGTGCCTGGTGACGGGACCACGGACAGCGTTTGTGGCACAAGTGATCTGGACAGTGCACGTAGTGACATGGCTACTACTCCATCATTAGCCCTAGGATCAGGTCAACCGAGGGAATTTGAGATAATTCCCTCATCCGGAAGTATTCCTCCACAGAGCGAGATAAAAGTGACGGTGAATTTTATCTCAAATACAATTAAGAAGTATGAGATGAACCTGGTGGTGGATGTGGAAAGTGTAGGAGAAGAAATCGTTTCCCTGCCAATTACTGCCAAGTAAGTGGTTACAAAATTTCCTTAATAACATTACTGTTATAGGAAGAAAATACAAAAACTTCTTCAATATCTCTGTCATGAACTTTCTTTGTATTGTTTCATGTTTTCAGTTTCCGTGCATTTAAACTTCTATGAAAAACATACCCATATATGTTTCTTAATCCGCCTTTTATCATCAAACTTGTGATGTTTTAACTTTTCCAGGTGCATTGTACCACTGATTACAGTGTTAAGTCCAATCCTGGATTATGGACGATGCTTTCTTAGACATCCATATGAACATAGCATCAAGCTTCACAATGACTCAGATCTCCCGGCGAAATATGAACTGGTGCAACAAGTTGTATCTGCAGAGACACCTATCACTTACAAGAGTCCTCAACCAAAGGTAAGATTACAGTGTTCTTCTACATAACTTGTCTGACTCTGATACTGCTTATAGAGAGGTAGTTTCAGAAGTTTAAGCTCTATGCACCTTTAATTAAAATCATTAAATATAACAGTTATCGCCACCAATTGATGCAAATCTGATGGCAAGTTTGTGTAAAAACATGAAGTGAGCTGCGATTAAAATTTTATGTAAATTTCTACAAATGTTTACTACTGCAACAGAAAGGTAATAAATATGAACTGTCACACAAAACTTCCTTTGTTTTCTTTGACTTGAAACCCAATAACAACTATAACAACAAAGTATCTAGAATATTTGCATGATTTGTGTTAATGAAATTTCAATGATTGAATATTGCAGGGTATTGTAGACCCTCATTCAGTGTTGGACGTCCCGTTGATCATTGAGGCTCAGACCCTCGAGGAACAAGACATTGTGGCACAGATTGCCATATTTGGAAGCCCTGACCCTCCAATGGTTTGTATTTGAGATCTATATAAATTTTTGTACCTGTGATTATATATGGCTAAAAATTTCCCCAGTGTTGCAGTTGGCTAAAACACAGTCACATGGCATTCAGTAGAAAGTGACATTGACTTACGCTCTTAATCTAACCATCTATTATTTTAAACTGATTGTCCATGATTTATGGGATTTAGGGCACTAGATGACCAATCAAAAACAATATTACATAAAATAAGTGTAAATTACATATTTATACACTTTCTCTGTTGTTATGAACATTTACATTTGACAATAGACATGTTTTCCATATATAGATAAAAGCAATATAAATGTATTCTTTGGATATTTTTATAAAATATTGTTTGCAAATAAAAAAAGTTGATAAAGTTTTAAAGTGATTTAGTATGAACATTTACAGGATGAATAACAATATATGTTTTATATTTTGTTCTAAAACTATTATCTGCTATATAAATATATGCAACATCTGCTCATGTATCTCGCACATCCCTACAGCACATATATATTTTAAATGTATAATTCTTCAAACCCTATCATGTTAGAGAATAATGAAAGAGAAAGGATTGCTGGCCGCTTGGGTTAAAACTCCATCAGAACAAGAAATTTTACAGGAACGGATTCAAGAGTGTTTCAATAAGCTTATAGCTTTCAATACAATCAAACTGAATTAAATTACTATAAACTAAAGATAATCAATTGTTTGCTACAGAGAGTTGCTTTTACATGTATTTGTTATTGTCAGTCATTCAATGGTAATAAATTTTCAGGTTACTTTTGTTTTATAACCTGTAACACTTAAAGTTTTACAATTATAATTCTCAATGATAAAATTACAATGATTATTCAAATGCTTATTACTGCTATATTGACAATATTTTTTTTCAGCCTGTGCATATTGCCTGTATAGGAGAGGGACCAGTTGTGCATGTGATGCCACTAGAGCTAGACTGGGGTACAATCCCTGTGCTACAAGCCAAACCCAAAAAGATCCTCCTGTCCAACGAATCTCTCATACCAGCAAAGTTCACAGCTAATATGGTAATATTTTATTTTGTTTACTTTTGTAAAACATACACAGCCTGTCTAAAATATAGAAAGAATAGTTTTTCAGTAAAACTGTGTCATTATATTTTTGGCTACAGGCTAATTTGACAGTATTAAGCCCAGTAACAAGGTCATTATGAAAACACTTAATTATTTTTTAAATAAAGTTTCTTTCAAGTTTGTTCTTTTCTTATTGAAATTAAAGCTGTTGACTCTTTTATTAATAGATGCAGGTCATCTTGCACAGTTTATCAGACAAGATCTTTTTATGTGCCTGAAAAACTCATTGTACACCCCTGTGTTAGACGAGTCACATGATTCAAATAACGTCATTCCTTTGTGCCTTTTATGAATTAATTGCATATATGGTGTTACATTTTGGTGTTATGAGTGAAGTTGTAAATTCGTACAACTCTAAAAGAAGAAAATAGTAAATAAAAATATATGTTTCAATAATTTCTTTTCAAAATATGATATTTCACATATTTGACATCACAAATGGGAAAATCTAGCTTTTCAGTAATTGCGTAGAGGAACCTAGGCAGAGCCTCATTATAGCCTTAAACAATACCAGTAGCCAGTGTAAGAACTCTGATATTATACATGTATGATACTGAAAAATGACAGTTCAGGAACTAACAAGTACTGTCTTCATGTAAGGAAATACACATGTGTGATAAATACATCAGTAGACCCTAAATCTCCTATATGTCACATGTATCCTTGATGTAACTTGGACTCGTTACCACCAATTCTATACCCTAAGAAAGTTGTTTTAGACATTTTTGTAATAAATTTATGAATATAACAAAACTAGTTAGTAATTGTGAATGTTTAAAGGGATATTCAGGCAAAATAATGACAAAAATATTAAAACGAACTTTTGTACTCAACTCGCTCTAAAATGACATTTCTAAAAGTTTCAGCATGAATTTCTGTTTAAATTCTATATATTTTGGATTTGAAGCATTAATATATCTATATATATTGAACAAAATTTAGACGCAAATAGTTCACCGAATAATTTTAAAACAAGTCAGGTGACTTGAACAAATCGTTGAAGTTACATTAACAGATACTGTGGATATTGTATGATTGAAACAAACCTAAATAATTCATTTGACATGTTCTTTAACGTTTCCAGAGTTCACTGTGACAATTATTATGAAATCCTATCGCTCTAACCTGACCCACGCGGGTCATGTTAGGAAACCACTATTTTATTATTTATATGGAGAAAAGTTTTGTTCCTTTGACTGTCTAATATATTTATTTTGAGGGCATTTACAGAATTAGGAACGAAAAATTCAAAACTAAGAAATGAAAATTTTGCCTGTGTCTCCCTTTAAGATGAGAATCACAGGATTTTGTACAAAATGGTGCTATTGTTTTTTACATAGTTTATATTTATGTTTTTAGATGAGACAAAAGTCGGTGTACAGTGTAGAACCGGCAGAATGGGGAGAAATTCCACCAGAGAAGAGCATAGAAATAACAGTTACAGCCTGTCCTGATGACAGTGTTAGGTATTGTGAAGTTTTCTGGATTTTTTTTTCACTCAGTATAGCCTTTTTAGTACACACACTTAGGATCAATTAATAACAGACATAATAATGTCATCAGTAAAGAGCCAGATGAGTCTTCACATCCATGCAATATTGAAGGAACTCCACTGAGGTCCAAAAGCCTAAAAACCTAAAATTTGAATTTCTTACATACATTAACTGGGACACTTAAAACTGATAACTATGCAAAAGATAAGCAATACACTCAGAATTAAATCTTAAATTGATTTTGTGTGTGTGTTACTTAGCCTGAATTAAGTTTCAAGCATTTAAACTCTATACATTTTTGGGTCATTTTGCATGATGAAAGTTAAACTCAATTTAGGGATTAAATGATCTGTAATTTTTAGCACACAATTTATTGGTCGAGATCTACATCATTAAAAAAAAATAATTTGTATTCCCATTTTGTCAAAAAATCTGAGTGGAATCTCTTTAAATGTTTATTTTACATATCCACTGAGACCAATTTGTGGATATTTATAATAATAATGTGTAAATTATAAAATCAAAATTTTGTATGTTTGTTGAATATTTCTGCTTAAGCCGGTGCAAGGGCATATGGACAGTAGTTTCCACTTTCCAGTACCTTCTTAGTATTAGATAGTTATCAATGTGAATACATCATTTGTTTCAGATTTCACGACAAACTTCAGCTTAGTTTTCTAGAGAGCCAGGTTAGACATATTCCTCTAGTTTGCTACGGACACGGAACAACCATAGTGTCTGACCCTCCTCTTACACCACACCTAGATCTTGGGCCAAACTTCAGGTAATTATCTACAAACATACCTGTTTTTAAATGCCTCCCTGAAAAAGACAAAACAAAAAGACTGTCAAGTGGTCTTTTATGATAGGTGACATTTGCTTACAGGTTAAATAATTGTATTTGAAATTCTGATAAAACATGAAATTGCGGTCTCTAAAGGCAGGTGGTATTTCATTATAATCTTAATGCATTGGTATGACAGTGCGAGAATATTCACAAAAAATTAATAAATGATATCTCACACATCAAAATCAAGCACTAAGTATAGTTATAGACATAACAAATGGTTTAAAAAAGTTTTAAATATATCAGCAAAGTTCTGATGAAAAATGTTAAAAGATTTTCTTATTATTTTCATGGGAAAATGTGATAAAGTGACCAATAATTCAACAATGACTTTGTGTATTCAGATCATGTCAGTTTCAGCAGGAAAAAATACCAAAAAGAAAAAATATATTGTAAATAAATGTATTTTATTTTGTTTCCATAGCAACCGACCATACTGTAAAGTGTTCCACCTTACAAATAAAGGGAGACGACACCAGCAACTTGTATGGAGCTTGGATGGGTTCTCTCCCATTGCTAAAGCGAAGAAAGAAATGCAGAATTACAATCCGCTGGATATGAAATTCAGGGTATGTACATTAAAATAATAAAATTATAGATAATTGAATATATCTGAGGTTAATAACTAAACTGTTGTATCTTATTATGTATGTTTGTTGAGTTATGGCAATGTTGCATCAACAGCATGATAAACAAAAAATTTTGTTATCGTTAGGAGTAAGACACTTTGTAGTTTGAATTTACAGCTTCCATCCATGAACAGGCTAAATCAAACTGTCCTGTTACATTTTCCATTTTTACCTTTTTTGATGTACTTGCAGTTTTCCATTTTATCTTTTTCACTTTTTTTCTGCCCCTTTCTATTCTAAATGTGTGTGCTGGACTTGCACTGCATTAATTTGGAAACTGTGCAGTGATAATTTTAATGATTTAAAGATAAAAATTTATAATGTTTATGGAGTGGCATACTCGAAAGGCCATGTTTCCTTACATTGCATTAGCTGTAGAATTTGTGTGCAAAAATCAGTCTCAGTCCTGATGGTTATAAGTGACAATAATATAATTCTACAATAAGGTATAGACAAGTATGTTTAAATTCACCACAGAATTATGATATTTATTTGGTATTTCAGAATCAGCCCCCACCAGCTCCCCTACCGAGTCCCGTGTTCAAGGTGACACCAAATAGGTTTGATCTTCCACCAGGAACCAGTATTGATCTGAAATTAGAGGGATTTGTTGCCAGGTACTTATCATAGCTACTATAGACTGAATTCTAGTTTTTGTCCTAATTTAAATTTAATTTATATATGTGTACATGTATATGAGGTTTAAAGCATGCATGTTTCATTAGTAATTTCTGCAGCCTTATTATTGTTATTGTAAAACATTCAATGATGATAAAAGGAGTGGATCAATCTTTTAATTTTTACAATTGTTTATTAAATTTTACTGTTAAACATTTGTCACTTTCAATTAGTAGTATGTTACCATTTTAGAAGATACAAACCAGCTGTCATAGCAGATTCAGCTAAACTTAACAGTGAAAAATTAGTATTGTATCATTTTAAGAAATAATTCTTACCATTGTAAAAAATCTTAACCTTTATATCAATATCTCTCCAATTTTTTCTTCTTGTTTTTTTTTAAACAGTCCACAGTTTGTAAAAGAGCGTTTGTTGTGTCATGCTATAATTGGACGTCAAGGTGGTAAAGAGTTGATCATGAAAATTGACGTGTCCAGTGATTTTATCAGTCCCCTCCTCGAGTTCTCTACAAAGAGTGTTTATTTCAGGGTGGACAAGGTTTGTTGTTTTATTATTATAAACTCCATCTAAGTGCCATTGTGTTTTTCTTGTCTGTAAGTGTTATTGCTTCCAATGTGCCTTGTTCGGAAAATATATACTCTTTTATTAACGGCAATATCTTCTATTTTACAATTATTTTAAAAATTCAAATTTCCTGTGTATATTTAGAAACCAGAAGATACCCTAGAGGTTCAGACTCGGGAACTTGTGATCAGTAATGTATCCAGCTTGCCTCTGACCACCGCGCTCAAACTGAACCAACCATTCCAAATATTGCTGGAAGATGGCTCGGAGGTATCAGAAACTGTAAGTGTTGTCATAGTTATTTTTAGAACAATTTAGATTTTTAAATGAAAATTTATAGAATTATTTTAGGTTCAAAAATCATAACATTTAATTGATTGATTAATGATTTATTAATTTCAAATGATTTATGTCTTTGTTAAGAAGATGAAATATTAATTTTTTATCTCTTGCTTTTTACTTGTTTGCAGTTGAAGTAAAATATTTCAGCATGTTTTGTTTAAATTGATTTTCAAGCCCAAAAGAATTTTTTATGCGTTGCACATCTTTTTTTTAATTTTGTTAAAAATTAAATGAAAACATGGTAATTATTTAAGTAATAAATTAATTTTCTGAATTGATTTTAATATTTAATGCAGGAGGTTCACTTGGAGATTGGTAAGACATACACATTAAAGATCCGGTTTGACCCGGCCTACAAGGAAGATCTTCACATTAGAACAATTGATGAAATTCTTCACATTACCTACAAGGAACATCCTCATATTGTAAGTTGCCATTTATCATAATTTTTGGATATTCCAATAATATTTACAGTTGAGTTGAGAAATCTTATCCCAAACTGAATGTGAATTTAATTGTGAACAAGACCTATATCAAAAACATAATCAAAAACTGTCAACATAAAGTTGTACATAAATTTTAGGGAAAGAAATATGGACATATTTATTTTTTGTTTGCCTGTCATATATATTTTATGCTTATATACAAAATTAAGTTAAAGGCAAAAGCTTTTGTTTAAATGCAACAAAAATGCTAACTTGTTTGAAATTACTTAATTTCAATTGATTAAAACAATAATATTTTTAGTGATTTTTTTAGCATTTTCATATTTTTATCTTATTCCTAGGACTATATTGCCCTGAGAGGTGAAGTGTATTTCCCAAACTTAGAGTTTGAGAAGTCAGTGATGGACTTTGGTTGTATTTTAAATGACACAGAGGTGACACGATATGTTAACATCACAAATAACAGTCCAATGGTTGTAAAATACAGGTCAGTGTTACTTCCAGTACTTAGTACAGATGTACCTAGTTTCTCATCCTTTCCATCAAGAAACAATTTTTAGCTCAACTATTCAAAGAATAGGTATTGTTCTCCACAAAGGCATTGGTGTCACACTTTAGATTTTAAGCATGCAGGAAGGTTTCTCAAAAACTACTGAAGGGAATGGGTTGAATCTGAAACCAATTATTTGAGAGCCTAATATTAGGTCACTGTTCAAGGCTTATAACTCTGAAATGGATTTTGACAGAATTATGGCCCTTTTAGAACTTAGAAAATTTTACATTATCCATATTCTTGTTTTACTATCCAGTACTGTGAATAGTAGACTAAGCTGTCCTGCCGACAGCTCTTGATATATCTACAAAGCTAAGGCATATATCATAAGCTTCAATATTAAGCTTGGTATGGTTTCTGTAGCAGTTTTTGCAGGCTGATACAAGTGATAGTAATGTTAAGATGTCCAGTAACTTGCAGAGAATTTGTTATTGAAATGATGTTACAGAACATACATTTATATCAGAAAGTTCAAACAAACAAAAATGGAAGCTTATTAAGATTATGTGTGTTTCATTATTTTTTCATTATACATAACAATGTCTTAACTTGCCAACTACTTTTTGTTAGCATCTTATATTTCTGTTCCATAAAATTTGCAAAAACTGTTTTTTTGTTTTTTTTTAAACTCTGTTTAAATCAGATTCAATGTATTTAAGGTTATTTATCGAGTACAACTTTTGCTTTGCTTGTTTTTCAATATCAAAAACTTTTCAGTTTTTGTTAAGATGCATTTTACAAGTTTAAACAAAAAACACATTAAATTTTGAGTTTAGGTGGTCATTCTTGATTGGCGATGATCAAAACAAACCAGTTACTGTTATAACACACCCTAGTCAAACCACCCAGCCCAATCATAGAGGAGGTTGTTGTGGAAGAAGAGGAGGAGCTCAGCAAGAGGCCACGCCCCTCCAATGGAGTTGGAGCAACAGGTAGAAGTGATTATTCAAGAAGCTACAGAAATTAAAGAAGAGGAAACTGAAAAGTCTGAAGTGGAATTGACCAAAGAGGTAATGCTTAAGTTTCAGATACTTTTGCCTGTCTGTTTTATACATGCCACAACTTTGACAAAAGATTATAATACTGAACCAGTTAGTTTCATTAATTTTTGAAAATTAGAAAGAATTAAAAGTAATTCTATTTTGAATTTTCATATTTAAGCAATTTTCTCTTTTAAACATAAAATTTAAATATTTAAGCTGAGCCCAATTTTTTTAAATTTAGAGGTAAATTTAAGTTAAAAAATTGACTTGAATTGTTTTATATTTGGACTGATCAAAATTTGTTAAATATTTGTGGATAAATTTAAGATAGTTCACAACATTGTGGCTTTCCATTGATCTTATCACAGTTACCCATTTGTTTTATTTAATATTCACTGCTACTTCACATAATTCCAATACAAATCTATTCAAAACAACTTATTGTTAATATTGTACAAAGGAAGGGGAGATAATTGACACAACAGGATCTATGTCACCAGTTAAGTCCCCTGACACAACTAGAGAAGCAGACGACAATAAAAGTATGGATCAAAAGACTGGTTCACCAAATGTCTCGGAAATGCCTTCAGAAGATGTACCAGAAAAGGTGTAGATCACTGTCACGTTGATTGCTAATATCTCACCTACATAATTAGTGCTTTCCTTATTTGTTTCCTTGTTCATAATAACTTGTTCTCTTATGTCCATGTTAAAGATCCTGTATGTTGTAATTAAGGATGTAACAACACTTAAGTGAAATTTTATATATGTATATTAAATATTCTTCTAAAATATTTTCCAAACATCCAAGAATATGTTAAATATGTACTGCAAATGTTTATACGCATAAAAATATATGCATTCATTTCTTATTGAAAAATTTGGCTTAGAATTTATGGAAAATGAATACAAATAACCTCCCTTTATTTACAGGAAATGTTAAATTCGGTAATATCTTACAACTTACAATATTGATAAATGTTCATTTGAGCATCATATTTATGATATAAAACCATAAAAAGATTTGAGTTACAGGATCTTTAACCCTAGTTATGTTAACATTTTACTGATTCTACTTTTAGCTAGTTTTAGCTTGCCAGTTTCCCTTTTAACTAACTAATTATGGCTTTGACAAAAAGTTTAATTTTGACTTGATATTTCTTGGTTATTGCTATTTTGGCAAATCGCTGTCTACAAATTTCTATCTTTGCTAATTATTGCTTGCAAATTTCTTTTTTTTAACTAACTATTGCTTGTCAATTTCTCTATAGGTAATTATTGCTTTGCCCATTCCTTGTCTTAACTAATTATTTCTAAAAAGTTATCTCTATGCAAAATATTATTTGCAAGCTTCCCTGTAAATTAATTATTACTTATCAAATTCTCAATTAGCTGATTAACATCTTGTATTCGTAATTAATGCTTGCTAATTTATCTGTAAACTATTTGCACACAATCTGATAACTTTTCTTTTTATATCTCTGCTGTTTGTTGTTGTTGTTTTGTTTGTGAAAATCTGCCTTCGAGGTTTAAAATGAATTGGTCCACAGTCAGCACAATTTTTATAAACATTTCAAATATTGATAAAAACTGTAGAAATGTATCATTTGGATATTCTTGTAAAATAATTCTTGTAAAAGAAAAATGTTGATATCTTAGTTCCAAGAGTTTTAGTATGGACATTAATATTGATGAATGATAATATTTTGTTCTACAACACTGTATAATATGCATTTAAAGATACGTCATATCGGATCATGTATCTCACACTAATATCAACACCATCCATATACACGTATAGTTACCTCATGGTTTGTTAACACATGTTATACTAAATATTATCAACATAATTATTTATAATGTTACAGATCTTCCATTATAGACCAATTCATTTTAAATCTATCTTATCAAATATTTCATTTTTTGTATTGAAATTATCTTTGCAATATTCATGCAAGAGTTCAATATTTCAGGTTTCTTTCTTTAATATCATTATAACACTTTTGATCTTATTACAAGAATGATAACTTCACTTGTACACTTGTTTTGTTTTTATATCAACTAACAGATACTATAGAAATAATAAATAAAGATAAATAAAATAATAATGAAAGTAAATATTTGTTCAAATGGAGCTTCAAAAATTCATCATTATGTCTTATATATATCTACTTCTGCATAGTTATTATACATTGTATACCAGAACTTATAACTTATATCAGTGTTTTATAGTGTGATAAAACGATTCAAAAACCAACACAGTTTATGAATACATGTTTCGCTTCATTAAGGTTCTTCATTTGATATGATTTGGTATGGAATAGTAACAGAAATTTATAGATGATAATTTTATACATATAACAGTGTGTGATATAGTTTATATCTCACTGGTGAAATATAGTACTACATATTAAAGTGCTTGCATGTTTGTTACTTCAGGGTCAACTGGAACAGGAAGCTTCAGCAGAAGATGAGAGTAAGAAGGCCGAGGGCGCCGACACAACAGGAATGAGGCTCAGTCTAGAGTCCCTCGAGGAGGAAGATTTTGATGAGGATCCTCTGAAGACAAACCGAGCCCTCGCTGCTCTCCTCGAGTCAGAACGAGGTCAAGAAGCCACACCTCTTGGTGTTGAAGAGGTAAAAAACCATATTTACATACATGTTCAAGTCATTAAATTACAAACTTACTGAGAAGAGGCATTCATATATTTATTGTGATACAAGTTTTCATATGTAGTTTATTGTACTCGATTGCTTATATAATCTTAAAATCAGGTTTTTGACAGCTGAAATACTAAGAAATTTTGGTTTTCAAACCAAATATTTAAAGGATATTTGAGATATTTGCACTATAAAAACCTCGCACTAAGCAGGGTATTTTGTAGGAAACATAGAATATCAGTCTTAGGTTATGAATATACTTATTTATTTTTTTTCAAGGTATTTGATATACTGCCACTGTATGGTACACTCGAGCCTGGCGACACGGAGCAGGTTACCATGACGTTTTATGGTCATGCTGATATCTGGGGTCAAGCAAAGGCCATCTGTGAGGTGGAAGGCGGACCTACATACGAGCTCACACTAAAAGGAGAGGCCTCATTAGTCAGTTACAAATTTGACTGCAAAGAAATTCATTATGGAAAACAGGTAATTTTTCTCCCCATTTTCCCATAGATTTTCTGTATTTTGCAAAGAAATTCTTTATGGGAAACAGGTAATTCAGGTGTCCACTTTCCCATATATATTCTGTATTTTATTATCTATGTCAAAGGGTCATACTGCCATTTGGACCATGTGCTAGAGTTTTGTCTATGAAATTCTTAAAATGGATCATACACAGATAAATGCATTTTGCATTGTAAATTCTAGGTACATGTATATTATGTTTTCACTATTGATGTTGTTTTAATTTTTTTTCTCTCCAATGTTTTAATTTGTTATAAGAGAAAAACTGATTTTGTTATTTCAGATGTATGATCATGTGGCCACCACAGAAATCACTCTTGTGAACACTGGTAAAGTGGGTTTTGAGTTCTGTTGCCTTAACCTCGATCCTGCACTTGCCAAGAAGCCCAAACCTGGTGTACCTATCATGGTGCCACACGCAGTGAGTATTTGTTGATTACTTTTATTGTCTTTTAATATTTGTGTGTATGTGTGTTTAATGGGGGGGGGGGGAGAGAAAGGTTTCAAATGTTTAATATAAAAAACGATTGAATGTTACATCAATAATGTCATTGCTATTCCGTTAGTTGTAATGAAGTTTGTGCTATGTTTGATTTGAACACACGATACTAATATTTTTTAAAGGGTTACAAGCATATTTATAAGTTTACGTTAAATTTTTCATAGGACACTACGTCACACTAGTATCAGTATTTTGAACATTTTGGGTTCTTTGTTGTTTTTATATTTCATAAAAACTACCATGTTTCTAGGGGGCTTGCTGATTAACAATAAGTTATTTTTAGGCCAATATTGAATTAGTTGACCTTTGACCTAATATGGAATTATATTTGACCTTTCAGGGATATATTGAGCCAATGAGCGAACAGAAATTAACCATCAAATACCTACCAGGTGTACCAGAAAAATTCAATAAATGTTTCCGTGTACAAGTGGCCCACTTTGAGCCTGATTTGATCACAATTCACGGAGAAGGTGTTTTCCCACGAATTTCACTTGATCTGCCGAGGGTCGCAGATGATCAGTACACAACCCTGGTTAAACACGCCAAAGAAAATGTATATAAAAGGACAATGGAGAGTTTCGATCCAAAGGGTAGCCCCAGCATTTCACATCCACTTGGCCAGCATCTTGCTACGGAAAATATGCTGGTAGCTCAGTCACAGGTACGACTCTTTTACAAAGATTAACCGGCTGTTCTTTGATGAATAAATTGTTTGCCTGGCTTTCATTTTCATACATGGGAAGTAAATATACTTTCCATAAAAAATAAATGTTTTTTTTGTACTATTTATTTGTGAATTTTGTTGAAAATCGTTGCACATTTTTTTTCTCCTTTTTCTTTATTCCTTTATAAAAGCAATGCAAACAATTTATTTTTAATTGGCCTTTTATGTTTTTTACTGAAGTTTGAAATATATCTTTGTTCTCCAATTTTTCTTCATTTTTTTCTGGTATTTTTTGTTAAAATATATGTTTATTAACACAATTTTAACTTGTATATAATATGGGAACCCTGACATGCTTTTTTAATTCATGGGTTGTAATATATATTCAGAAGGATTTAACTTTTCATATAACAAATTATCTCCCTTGTATACTGTTTTGCATGTTATGAGATATGTTATTTCACATTAAAGTGATTTTCTTAATTTTATTACAAACACAGACATTTTAAACATTTTCATTACAACAATTCCAATTTTGTTGCTGAATATTGTAAAATATATATGTAGGAGTTATGTCCCTTTTGGCAAGTAGGTGTTGAACTGACTATTGATAAAATCTGGAATTTGATTTTGATTTGATGTAGAAGTTAAGTATAATTAGTATGAAATGACATATCTCTATACCCCTCTAATTCTCAAATATAATCACATGATTGCAAAGCTTATTTCTCAATTACTGATGATATACTGGGTGCATGCTGATACATAGGGCTGTTATGTTTTCACGTTTAAAATTGCTCAGTTTTGATTTCTATCATTAAAAAAGAAAAAAACAAAAAAAACTGAATTATGAAAATTCTGCTCTGTACAATATTTTTGTTTAGTGCTTATATTACTCATTATATTTTAAGAGTTTTACATGATAAATTGATCAACAATACATTTTGAATTGATCTCAAAACAGTTAACTTTTGTAAAGGACTTCACTTATTTCTCCTAATATAAGAGGTTTGTTGTTGTTTTTTTTCTTTTTTTGGCAGGGTGGGGGTAAAAATTCCAACAGTGCTTGCATTTGAATAATATGTTTTTTTTTGTAAAATGGCAGTTGTCTATAAAACCTACTTATACCAGACCTCCAGGTTATTAAACTTTTTTCTGAGCTCTGTTTCGAATCTCAGGATTTTCATTGGTCAAGATACATTTTGTGCCTGTTTGTTTTTTCCAAATGAAATCTTTAGTTTGATATGCGATAATTTCTTGACTGCAGAACCTCTTGGGCCGAACATTCATCCATACTCTATACTGTTTGTTGCTTAATTTTAAAATTGTAATATTAAAATCCTATATATATAAATAAACAAATGACATTGGACAGTTAGGAAATCAGAGTAGGACTTAAGGCTGGGAAAATATATGGATAAAATGCTTTGACATTATTGAATTTCATGAATATAAATCAGTGTTAGGCATGTTCTGTAATTAACAGTTTCAGCAATAAAATACCCCTTTTTAATGGTGTCCATATTTGACTCGTAACTTTCCAAGCCTTGTTCTTATTTAGTTTTTTATGGGTTTAAAAATTAGGATACGTATTATCTTATTTTAATTTTATGATGTGTAATCATTAACAATAATGTGATAACTCGACAGCCCTGTATCCAATCTTCTTTTTTTCTGTTTTTAAAATTTGACTTGGTTTGTGGGTTTAAAATTTGCTTACCATATTAATTATGACTAGATGTGTGTGTGTAACAATAGATTAGAGAGTTTTATTTACTCAAGATTTTTTCTTCATTTATAAATCTCAGGGCAATCATCAAGATCTGGTAAGTTTGTTGTTACAAAGGTGTTGGCTAACCACAAACCTTTTTAAAGCTTTCAATAAAGATTATGTGAGAAATTAGTGCCTTTTGTGGCTTTTTTATTTGATTTTTGATAGGTTTTATTTGTTTTTTTTGTTGTTGTTTTTTTGTCATTATAGTGTTGTTTTTTCCCCCATCATATTTCACCAAAATTGTCAGTAGTAACACTTCTCGCAATCTGATTTGATTCATAGTTTTTATTTTCTGATAGAATTTAAATTTATTTTATATTGAGTATTGCACAATTAATGTCCTCACAAGATGGCATTGTATGTAAAATATATAGTCATGTCTACCATATTAAATCAAAAATGCATTTAAATATTTTTATGATCCATGTTTATTGAATGAATGAAATTTAATTTAGTGATATATAATGTACAGTGAGTGATATGAAGTTTATCTCACTGATGAAAACCAATTTTCTATTCAAGTGATACTAATATTTCTGTTATGAGAATTAAAAAAAAAAAACCTTGCCTGATTGTGAAAACTTACAATAATTCTGGAAATTAACAAATTACAAAGAGTATGACGTTTAAGTTCCTTTAGTAACCTGACCTCTTCAAACCCTATTCACTCTTTCCTTTTGGGAAAAATCTTCTTTGCTTTGTTCTTTATTGATTTGATATCTAAATATAAAATTGGGAATATAAGATTTGTCCGATCTTTAGAATTACTATCCTGTATGTATCGGATAAAGCATTTATTCGAGACATTATAGAGGGGCAGTACAGAACAAGACAGATCAATTTGCATTTTTATTATTTAGTTTAAACATTTATTTAGCTCATTTGAGATGAGAGCTTGAAATTTTTATGAACCACTTTTGAGAGTCTGTTTCTTGGGCTTACCAGTACCAGTATCATACAATGTACTTTAGGGAGTATGACTATGACCTAAATGGTGCTAGAATCCATTATCCCTGTGTTAAGAGGCCACCATCTTTAAACCACTAGACCACTACCCTACTCATCCATTTGCTTATTATACAACCTATATGCATGGAACCACCTAATAATGGGCAAACAGTACATTGCACAAGGAGTAAATGTATTTAAAACATTTTTTTTTTTTTGTAATTTGAAAGTTATAGTCCTTTAATTATTCTTTTTTGTGAAAAGATTGGTAAATTCTAGCAGAAACAGAGAGTTTTTGTTGTAAAAGCATGGCTTTTTTTTTCGTTTTTGTTTATGACATTGTAGTCAATTGGCTTAATTTTTATGTTTCTTTCTGCCCTGTGTGCTTTGTTTAATCTCATTTATTATAAGTACACAAGTATAGTCTTGTAAAATAATGTTGTTTTATGCATTTACAAGAATGAGTTTAACAATAATTATACAATGGTATTTATTTGCCGTCTTAACTGCTGTTTTGTTTTGCTGCTTTATTACCAACACTGTAATTTTTATTAGATGAAAAAGAAGCAAGAAAAAATGGACTTAGTGAAGAAAGTATGCTATACACACAATGCTTGTGCTTTTTGAGAGTTTTCTTTCTTTTTTTATCATTTTATTAAATACCACTTGTTGAATTGATGCACACAATGTACTTTATTCTTATATGCATGACAAAACCAGTCCTGACTGGTTATCTGCAAATACTTTATTCTCAAAAACATGACAAAACCAGTCCTGACTGGTCATCTGCAAATATTTTATTCTCAAACACTGGGCAAAACCAGTCATGACTTTTTATCTGCATTTACTTCATTCTCAAAAACATTACAAAACCAGTCCTGACTGGTTATCTGTATTTACTTTATTCTCAAAAACATGACAAAACCAGTCTCTATTGGTTATTTGCAAATATACATGTATTATTCTCAAAAACATGACAAAACCAGTCCTAACTGGTTATGTGCAGATACTCTATTCTCAAAGACATGTTCAAATTTCTTTTAATTGCCTCTGTTATATAAACACAGCTATAATGAGCTATTACACACTGCTGTGAAAAATCTCTGATTAACTTTTGTAAAATTATTGAAGCAGTTTATTACATTCAAAATTACCCACAATGCAATTTTAGTGTATAAAATTGGGAGCACTAGCTTATAGATACATATTGCAAAATAAGTTGATACAAAGATGGTGTTTTTTTCACTGCTTCTGTTAGAAAATATTTGCAGTGGCACTTTTGTGGTATTTAAGATTGGTACACAATTCAATTCGCTGAACTGAATTGTCACAATTAACCCTTACCACCCTGAGTTTTGAAAATGGATTTGCTCTGTTATGATATTTAGAACTATACATATCTATTGCGAGGCATTTTGATATCAAAATAAATATATTTTTAGCTGCAAACAGTAAAGACACCCTTATCACACTTGCAAGGTGAACAGTTAAGTCACCCTGGTCGCACTTGCCAGGTGAACAGGCTGGCCTGTACATGACACTGTCAGCTTGTCTGACTCGGTACAGACTGGCCTGACTGTACTGGTGTAATGAATTGCTAACTACTAAAAAATACCCTGCAAACACTGCTTGATCATTGAAGATTGAGTCTTAAAATGTCTTAGTTTGCAGTATTTGGAATGTAAATGTTGTCTACTTTTTTTGGGGACATTTTACTCAATTTATTTAAAAGTTTAGAATGTTCTTCATAAATGCTATGTTACCGCTAGATAAATGCACATTGCTACAATTAGCTTTTTGTTTTGAGAGAGGAAAAAATCCTCATACTGGTTTACTTAGAAAGAAGGCTAGAGTTATAGTAATGAAATTTAAGCTGTTCCTACACTGAGTCAGTTAGAGCACTATGTCTTGATTTTCTTTTTCTGATGGCAGTGTTACTATAGGTGGTTTTATTTTTATTTAAGGGTGAACTATGCTTGATGCCATCAGAGCTAGATGTACAGTTAGAAGTGGAGAGACTTTCTGTGAGGAATTACTCTCATGACCTACAACAACAAGAGATGGCAGTACACGAGTCGTACGACACTGACCCACCAAACAGTAATGAGAGCAGGGAAACACAGAACACAGCGGACTCTAAAGGAGGTCGTAAAAAGAAAATTAAGTAAGGGAAACAACTATTTTTTTCTAAATTTTTATCTATACATTATGACAATGGTATATTCTATATAAACATGTATTTTTTTGTAGAACAATAGAGTTATAATGATAAATTAGTAGTGATTATTAAAAATCATTCTTTGGTTTTTTATGCTCTAGAAAAGCATAATTTTAAAAAAGCATGTAACCAACATTATGTACATGTAGTATATATATCTTATACATTGTATGAAAACGGAAAAAAAACAAGAAAATGGTGCATAATTTTTTTAATATATTTTTTTAGACCAAGACTACCAGAATACCTGCTTGACTTTGGTTACGTTGTTCTCGGAACTGTGCGCACTCACATCGT
Organism: Ruditapes philippinarum; assembly: GCF_026571515.1. Taxonomy (NCBI): domain Eukaryota; kingdom Metazoa; phylum Mollusca; class Bivalvia; order Venerida; family Veneridae; genus Ruditapes; species Ruditapes philippinarum. Next base: position 69,358 of record NW_026856449.1, read on the forward strand.
CAAGGCAACAAATACCGGATATTTCCCATCTTCTTTTCAAGTAGAGCGTAATGACTTCCATCACCATGGTTTCCATGTAGAGTTGGATCGTGTACGAAATCTTCCTGGCTCACCTGATTATGAATCAGTAGATTTTGTTGTCAGCTTTGATCCAAGGGGAGCTAATTTGCCTCTTGGTCCAGTAGAGAGTTATGTCCCTGTTAACGTAAGTCTTTTTTTTTCTGTTGAAACATATGCAGTTATGAGTAGATAAAGAGAAAATATGTTCATGAAAGGGTTTATTTATATTTGTGTATATTTTTGAAATATATAGGTTTTCTGCTGTTTTCCTGTGTTATGTAAAAATAACTAGAGAATTTAAAATGATAAGTCTTCTTGTACAAAAATAATATGTTCTTGATTGATTGGGTTTTTTATGGAATGAATGGTTTTTTTAAGGCAGAAGGATTTTCTATATTTGATACATACATGTAAATCTAAAAAATATTTCACAGATTTTGAATGGCCCAATGGTTATGATGCGTCTGAAGGCCAATGTGACTATGCCAGATATGCAGATCTCGGACGACACTCTAGATTTCGGTGAGGTCCGGTGCGGTGAATGTCGTGTGGTCATTGTGCAGCTTCACAACTACCAACATGTGAAATGTGAATGGAATTCTTTACCATCGGAGAAAGAAAGAAATAAGGTAAAAAAAAAAAAATGAAAAAATTATGTTAAAGGTTCAGCGTGGTACTAATATAGCTAAAATAATTAATGACGATCATCGTAAGAACCCTGGTTTGATATTGTGAGTAAATTAAAATCTCATTATAACTCTGAATGATGTTGTTTGTCAGTCTTTTTGTATGCCTTGAATAAAATTTTATTTGTTTATTTGTTATCATAGCTGTAACAGAAAGCTGCATCTTTTCTTTACCAAACTTTTCTTCAAATAAATTTCAAGATTTAATTTTACTTGAAAATTCTTTATAAGGATATTTTTCCTTGTTTACATTACCTTATACTACTAGTACATCACAAAATATTTTTTCACTAATTTCAGAGATCAGGTTTTTCTCTTGGCAAGGTTAGCCATTTACTGTAACACTATATATATAACCCAGCTAGTATTATGTATTTGTCTTACATTGGGCCAATGCAGTCTTAGCCCTTTCCCTGCTGAAGGCCGAAAAAGTTATTAAAACCTTGCCACCAGTATAGAGCCAGGCTCTAAGCCAGCAGATACATACAGTCTGACCAGGCTCTATACTGTTGGCTGATTAACTACAAATTTTCATCTTCATATCCCCAAATATTGATAATGGGAAGTTCCAAAAATGGAAGCTTGACAAGTCAATAAACTTTGTAACATAGAATTGTTTCATTACCTACTATAAATTACTAAAAAAATTACTGATTTTAAAACAAACTTGACTTGTGTTTTTGTGTGTGGGGGTGGGAGGTGGTGGAGGTTGGGCAATACTTTAATGCTAGCTGGGTATATAACTTTTAGAGCCTTCAGAATATCATATTCCCTTCTCGGGTTTTGTATATTATAGCTGTTGTTGGTTAAATTTCTCCATTTTTATTTGTGTTGAAATTTTGGTGTATGATTTTGTGTTATGTTTTGCTTTGTATTATAGACTGCCATGGTTTATTGTTTGGAATTTTTTGTATTACTTTTATATTTTTGATCTTTTCTTATTCTCTACTTGTCATGATATTGTTGTTTTGTTTAAAAGAAGTTTAGTAGAATAAGCTTAATATAAAAGACCCTCTTTAATTAACTCAGTGAAATAAGACTGTTGTTTGGTCCGTTAATTAAAAAAGAAAAATTAAAATATAAGATTATAGATGTAAATTAAAGTATGAATAAAGATGAGAAATACAACGTGTTAAAGTATGACATAAGATATTAATTACAATAGAAATTAAGATATGAATTAAAATATGAATTAGAAATGTGAATAAGAATGTGAGGTTAAATAAGAATTAAAATACTAATTAAGAAATGAAATAAAGAAAATTAATGTGACGATTTTTTCAAGAATCATAAAAATCTGGATACAATGCAGTCTGTTTGATTGAGTCTGCACATGAGGAATAATGAAAAAGTGCAACATCCCTCACACCCTCCAGCACCGGCTTGATTTTCAATACTCAATTTTCAAACCTTAAAGTCTTGGTATCAATGATCCGTAAAGACCAAAAAACTTGAAGTACATAAATTAAAAAAACGAAAATAAATTTTCTCTGATAAATTGTCAGAATCCATGTTTTGATATTGTTTTGCAATGTGGTTCAATCAGTTTTATTGATAAACATTGTTGTATATAAAAACTATACATTATATATTATATAATCAGATACCTTATATTTATTTTGAAATACTTTACCCTGTACAATGTATTATGTATTCACAGAATACCTGGTTATTTCCCTTCTTGGAAATTGGGTTGCACAATATAGCATTTTTTCGTTTGTGTTTTGTTTGCATCTATAGAAATGGCTTACAAATATATTATTATCTCAAAAACCTGCATTTGTGTTAGGTGTTATGTAATGAGACAATAAATTGAAAGCTTTTATAAAAATGTGAATCAGTTAAATAAGATCTAATTACATGTGTATCATACTAAGTTTATTTATTGATATTTTAATTCAATAATAAGTCCTATAATATTTTCAATGTAATATATTCAGTGTAATTCTAGAAATATATTTCATTATCATAACATATTCTCAAACATTGCAGGCAGATAAGCATGTACCTATGCATCTACGAAGAAAGAACAAAGCTGACAAGTCCAAACCCCGGTATTTTGAGATCATGCCCCCTACTGGCACACTGATGCCAGGCCAGAGACTAAATGTTCAGGTCAAATTTATGCCGACAGAAGAGGTAAAACATTTTTATATCTTATAACATTAGTGAGGTTATATAACAGGTCTATACTACCAGTTTAGAGCCATACCAGTCTGTATATCTTCACCTTAGTGCAATAACTTAATAAGATAAAATATTTAATTTATTATGTGTCGCATATTTATATTGCATGGTTGTAGCATTTTCATTGGAAAATTATTATGTTTATATAATATGTTTAAGCAAGTGCTGTCAATTTCTGAAGTAAAACTATAATGTCTGCACAAATCTGTACACTGTGTAATTAATGCAGAACAGTGTATTTGTAATGTCTCAAATATTGTTTTCTTAATTCATTATCCTTATAGAGCACAATAATAAATATTTTAATAATGTTTTATTTTTCAGAAATTCTACGAGCAGAGAATCCCCATCAGGATAGCTCAGAGCAGTCAGAGAATATTGTTGCTATGTAGAGGTCAAGGGTCAGAGCCTCGACTTGACTTTGATTTGAACATGATGCAGTTTGGACCAATTCTGCCTCACAGTGTTGGTGATGAAAAAGAGGTTGTCGTGAAAAATCCATGTGCATTCCCTATAGAGGTGTACAACCTAGAGTTTGACTCACAGTACCTGGAAGAAGAAAAGGTAATTAAGGGAGTCATCCATCAACTCTTTTAGAGATTTTTTTTCAGTGACTTGCTTTCAGAAATGGAATGTAGATTGTTGCCAATGTTCGATTTTTTTTTTTTTCAAAATCATCATGAAGGCCAAGGTAAGGTATTGTTAAGAATTTTGAAGTTCAAAGAAATGTTACATATTTCTAATGTTATTCTTTCAAATATATATATTTCTTTACACTATTGAAATTTAATTGATATGAATTGTATCTCACTTAATAAATCTAGCTTGCTATAGATTAGCATGATGTAATATATGACTTGTTTGGCTTATACTAAATTTCCTACATCAGTGAAAGACCATAATAGTAATGACATATACTGACTCATACTGTCAAACCTTTGATAAGGTCCAGCTTTTTTTTTGGGGGGGGGGGGGAATTGGTCTTTGTTGACAGGTTGTTTTTATCAAAACAGATCATGTACTAATATTGATAGATTTATTAAAGAAATATGGCCTTTATGGACAAGTTTTTGTATATGGCCTTTCTTCAGAAGTGGTCTTGAATACAGGTTTTAATGTAAAAGAGAAACATGCAATTAGATTTAGTGTTCTTGTGATATTTTTGCAAAATGGAAGATTCTCTATCTTAATATATGTACACCGTAACACTAAAATTTAATTTTTTTTCAGATGTTACGTCTGATGAAAGGGTATGATGAATATAACACAATACTACTACCTCCTCGACCCCCAGGGGAGAAACTGCCACCAGAATTATTGGAATTCTATGAAGGTAATGTCTTTCTCTATAAGTTTTCTTATGTACTGTGTATTATAGGTTGATTTACCCTGATTGTATTGAATAATTGTTTTATTTCAACTGGCCTACCAATTGTTTAATGATATACAATATGCTAAGAAATCCGTGTTTCTATGGTTACAGAACAAATGTTGAAGCTAGAAGAGAGTGAGAAGGCTCGTCGTGAAGCAGAAGAACAAGAAGAGTCTGCTAGAAGAGAGGCGGAGGAGAGGGAAAGAGAAGGTAATGCTGGAGTTATCTCCTTTATAGTGAAAAGAAAATTGTCTCCCTTTATTTTTATTTTTTTAATCTTTTTTTAGACTATTTTTATTAAGAAATCTGTCAATTAAGATTTAAATATGTCAGTTCTAAAAATTTCAAAGGTTCTTAAACAGTAAGGAGCATCATTTTTTATTCTTTGAAACAAAAGAATTTTTTTTATTTGATTGCAAGCATTTTCTGTAAAAGGGTGAGAGTATTGAAGAAACTAAAGTTTGAAATATTTCTGAGTTTGATGAATAATTCAATACAATGTCCTTCCATAATTAATAAAACTAAAACCAACTTTGCTTGGAGAGTACTCAAGGTTATTTCCCTTTAATGGTCATTAAGAGTAACAGAGTTACAAGCTCCTCAGGTACCGAAACTGCTTGACTAAAATCTTATTGACCATTACTATAAGCTAGGGTACCGTAATTATTTTTCATTATTATTGATTATATTATAAATGCTGAAAGGTTTATAATTTTTATTTCTATAAATAGAAAATGGTGAAGAAGGAAAAGAGAAAGAGGATGGTTCAGATAAGACAGATGCTGGACATACCCAGGACGGTACAAACACAGCCAGGTCTAGAGCAGAATCTATTGCTGACAGTGCCGAGGGTCTGGATGATGCCAAATCTAAACATGAATCTGATGATGGTAAATAGTGTTTGACATAAAAAATGCATTAATATTAAACATAGGTATTTACCAAAAAAATCAAGACCTAGCATAGTTAAGTTGACTATTTTCTGTTATGGCAGGTGTCATATTTAGCCATCACAGCATTAAGTGAAAGCCAGTACTATTGTGAATATTAGTCAAATTTTACCAGAAATCAAGTCCAGATCAACTTCGTAGTAAATATTGCCTTCTGTATTACAACTACTTATTTGTAGTGTTTGGGTGGGTGTAAAATATTAAATAGAATATTTATCTATTTTAAATATATATCTATTTTAAATAATATATACATATTTGTACATGATATACATGTGTGTTTATATAACTCAGGTAAAGAAACATCAAGCAGCGTTGGTGTTGGCGAGATGGAGATTACACCTGTATCGAAGGCCGTAGCTAGACATCTTGGTATTGACCTGTCTGACGAGGGCAAAGCAGCACGTAATAGACGAGGCATTGCATGTATCGTTAACGGAGCACCTTTATCAGGTTTGTTTTTTTGTTAATTTGTTTACAATACAGGCAGACCATAATAGGTTTTCATTTATGTACCATCTTGCAATTACATTGTATTTATCTATCTCTCCTGAATTATGATTTATTTTAACTGTATGTGTTTCCCCAGCTTCTCACAGAAATCATTAAATATGATAGTAATGTGCTTTCATGAGTTTAAATTCAGACTGATACTGAAAAGGTTATAGGAAGACATCAGGTGCCCATTCATACATTATTTCTGCCACTATTGGGCACCATAGTAGAACAGCTGACATTGTGTAAGCTAGCTGGATAGCTTCCTCATATGAAAGAATCCAAATTCTCTTATTGAATTGGAACTTACAGGGGTGAGGGGCAAGAAATGTGATGTGAAATGGAGGACTAAAATCATTTTATAAGAATTATAGGTAATTTCATTCAGATAAAGATTTGAAGGACATTTCAGTCAAATAAAGAATTTTCATTTCAGGAAAGACAGCAACTGCAATAACTCTTGCAAAACAATATGAAGCTGCTTTGTTAAGCATAGACAATGTTGTGTTAGATGCTATATCTAATGGTAACACAAGCTCTGGTCTTAAGGCACGTGAAATGTGCGCTGAAGCCGCACGTAAGCGTATGGAAGAGATTCGCGCCCTGGAAGGTGATGATGGAGAGAAGAAAGTGGCAGGCGGTTTGAGTGTTGAGGCTGTGGCTGCTCATACACAGGGAGCTAGTGAGTATCATAATTTATTGATAATAAATTAACTTTTCTCAATTTCTTTTCCTTATGTGTTTAAGTGTTTTATTTTGGCTGAGAATTAGACGTTGAAAGAAATCTATGTTATCATTGTTGATATACTTGAACAATTTTTTCCAAAAGTAGAAAGGAAGCAGTTTTTGCCATGTTACATTGAACTGTAACAAATTAGTCAAGGAACAACTATGTGTGAAAACCTGACTGTATTTCATTTAATATGCTTTCTATTTTAACCAAAAAAAAACAACAGAACTTATCACAAAAGCAAGCCAAACGGCATCATTGTTATTAAATGCTGAACAAGAATTCACCATAGAAGAAATAATCAGAAATGGTTTTGTGCCAATTCTACAGCCATAGGCTAAATAAATGCATGTGCATAGCTTAAAATGTTTACAATTGCATATAGATACAGTATTAATGCTTATGTGAAAATCAGCATTAGCAAAAATAAAAAGGTAAATTGAAAAATCATGAGAGTAGAGCAGATAGATGTTATATGTATCACTGAGAAGTTTTTACAGACAGTAAAATGAAAACAAGAGATGGGTAGGAGCTGAAGTTGTCCACCTGAAGGGGTTGTCATCTAGTGCATGTTATACGTGCTTTCAGTATATAAACTGGCTTAACCTCACTCACACTGATTGTTGTTCAACCTAACACTGCATGACCAGAAGTTTTTATTCGCTGTTTTTTATGCTCCCCAAATATTTATGATGGAACAAAAAAGTCGGTGGTTTGACCTTCCTATATCTCACCTTTCCTTTTCACTTACCATTTTTAATAACATTTCCATTCATTGACTGATAGCTATGATGGTTCATTCCATTGACCTCTACCAATTTTTGTGGGAATTCTGTATAATTGGGTCAAGGTTACTTGAGGCTAAAATAGATTTTCTTACTTTTTTCCATATTAACTAAACTCTAAGCATGCTGGCCTGCCCTTATTTTACCCTTGCATTCATGCTGTCTGACCATAGCCTCTGCACTGTTCGCTGTTCAGTTGGTAATATATTTTCAAATTTTCCCTTAAACTGATAAATGGTGAGTGAAAGACAGACAAGTCCATTAAAGATATATAGCAGGATAAGGGTTATGGCAATAGTTTATTGTTGTCAAGACAATATTGGGGAGCATTCAAATGTGTTAACAAAATTCTTGTTATTCTTTAAACATTAATCAGGAAGCTTTTAGATAGTGCTACTAATTGTTTTATATTTCAACTTTAAAATGCATGTAGAAGCACATTGTTATGATATATATATTAACGTGAGAATTTGGTCCTGGTTATGTGCTGATGTGGAAACATTTATATATCTAGATGCTTTTTTTTTATTTCTACTCACAGATTGATTTTTGCTGCTGTTGATGTTGTTTAAATTTTTTAACCATTTCCAACAATAACTTAAGTCTAAGATTGTAGAAAACCTCAGTCTCACTTTTCTTTATATTAAACCATTTAAATGTGCTTTAATAAAACAACATGCTTACATAATTTCTCAATCATTAATGCCTATTTTTTTCTATTAGCCCAGTCAGGTTTGGTTTCACATAATTTTAGAGAGTTAACCTTAAAACTAGATTCAATACAATCATACACAATTTTATAGTTTTCATTTAATTTTTACATAAAAACTTATAAGTCGCACATCCATGTTTTCAACATTAGACTTTAAGGATGATAAAGCGTCTTATGGATGAAGAATTAAGAATTTTATGGTTTAATGCACTTACCATGTTGTCAGTAAGAACTATTTTGAGGTTTTTAAGCAAAGTGATTGGATATCATATGAAATATAGAGAGATGGAACTTCTCTTCACGTTTATAAGTCTTAATTTATCCATTTTTACCTTGTAAAGTAATCAGAATATCATTCTTTTGCTATGTTTTATTTATTACTCCACCCTGTTCCTTCCAAATAACAAAACACCTAAAAATATTTTACTTATTGTTGGAAATGGGATATGACCACATTTATTCTTTGCTTAATAAAACAGTCTTCAAAATCAGTAAGTGAGACAAAATATCTATGAAAAATATGTAAAATTACATGTTTTCTCACAAATGAGAAGAAGAACTACTCTTTAATAGATAAATTTGCAATTGATGATTAAAGTACCTGAATACCTGATGATAAGTATCTTTTTGGCACACTTCATAGTCTAAAATCATATTTTCTTTTTCAAAAAGGCATGCAAATGTCTCTTTTACTGTAAGAGAATAGAAAATAAAAAGAAGCTATGTACTCATTTTGAAGACTGTTAAGGGTGTTGTGTGTACTGACCCGTGTACATGTGATTTGACCTTTGTGACCCCAGCAGGTGGAGTGTCAGTAAGTGCCGCCCACTCTATGGTGAGCAATCGTAAAACAAGTACCATTACAGATGTGAAGGGCATGAAAGACAAACATGGCAGCGTCCTCGGAGGCAAGACAAATATCAATACGTCATCCATCGAAGGTGGCACAGGGAGTCAGGTATATACATTTATATATAACTTCGTGAATTTCAAATTGGCTAATATCAATTTCTCCTTTCAATTCACATCGCTTATTATACCTTAAATACCAATATTTAGAAATGAGACACATCATTAAGATATTAGAAACAAAGTTTCTGACATATTATTTGATTTTAAGAGGTATATTGCCTCTCTCTGTGTATTGACCTTTTGTTCTATTTTAAGCTGTGAAACATTAAGCCCCACCATTCTGATCATTGCTTGGTAAACTGCTCACAAACAGTATCACAAACAAAATCAAGCATTCTTTTGTTTAAACCAGGTCAACCAATGCATAAGTATAATCCAAGTGTAGCAATTGGGTAGCTTGTCAGCCAATTTGCATAAAACTATAAACAATGGAAAAGTCCATTGACAGTATTTTTAGCCATAACCAGCCATTATAGTAGGACCACTTACTTCCTGTTAGCCAGTCTGATACCTTTCTAAAGAAAACGTTTGTGTTGGAGAGTATTTGTATGCATATTTGACCAACATGCCCCTCCAACTCTAGTCTGTTATAATATAAGAACTTCTACTGAGAACTCACATTATCTTATTGCCTGATAAATTTAGCAAGGTAGCAAGTCACAGCTATCAACAGAACCTACAAGAAGTGGAGGTCGAAAAAACACTCTTGTTGACTTCACAGTTCCAAATATGGACAAGGTTTTAGAGCCAAAAGTAAAAATATCCATACTGTAGAAGTATCAATGCACTTGGTATATTTTCTAAGGATTTTTGTTATAATTTGACTGACAGGTGATAGGGGAAATTGTCTGTAGAAAGTAGAATCAATCTTCTTGCTGTGACAGGCACTGTTTCAGGCACACAGTTTTGGAAAGGGTATTTTTGCAGGAAGTTGGGTGATTTATGTTTGAGGGGGAACAATGATATTGTAGGAAGATCTAAAGTGAGGTCTGAGGGTAGGGGGTGTTTGTGAAAGAAAAGGAATGTTTAAAGAAATGAGAAAGTTTAAGGAATTGAGATATTTATGGGAACGGGGGATCATTGAGGAAACTGAGATGTTAAAGGGAACTGGGATGTTTAAGGGAACTGGGATGTTTAAGGGAACTGGGATGATTGAGGGAACTGGGATGTTTGAGGGAACTGGGATGTTTAAGGGAACTGGGATGTTTAAGGGAACTGGGATGTTTGTGGGAATAGGGATGTTTGTGGGAATAGGGATGTTTGTGGGAACTGGGATATTTAAAGGAACTGGGATGTTTGAGGGAACTGGGATGTTTAAGGGAACTGGGATGTTTAAGGGAACTGGGATGTTTGAGGGAACTGGGATGTTTGAGGGAACTGGGATGTTTGAGGGAACAGGGATGTTTAAGGGAACTGAGATGTTTAAGAGAACTGGGATGTTTGAGGGAACAGGGATGTTTGAGGGAACTGGGATGTTTGAGGGAACTGGGATGTTTGAGGGAATAGGGATGTTTGAGGGAACTGGGATGTTTGAGGGAACTGGGATGTTTGAGGGAACTGGGATGTTTGAGGGAACAGGGATGTTTTAAGGGAACTGGGATGTTTGAAGGAACTGGGATATTTGAGGGAACTGGGATGTTTAAGGGAACTGGGATGTTTGAGGGAACTCGGATGTTTGAGGGAACTGGGATGTTTAAGGGAGCTGGGATGTTTGAGTGAACTGGGATATTTGAGGGAGCTGGGATGTTTGAGGGAACTGGGATGTTTGTGTTAACAGTGGATGTTTAAGGAAACTGGGATGTTTAAGGGAACTGGGATGTTTAAGGGAACTGGGATGTTTGAGGGAACTGGGAATTGTTTGAGGAATAAATAGTATGTTGAAAAAATGAATGGGATGCTTCAAGAATGAAGGGATGTATAAAGCAATTGGGATGTTCATAGAAGGAGAGTTGGTTTGAAGAACAAAGGGAATGTTTGAATGAAAGTAGATGTTTGAGGATTGAGAGACCTTTGGCAAATTATACAGTCATACAGTACTTAAAACCTTACAAAATATACTGAGTGCTAACAAGTTTTGAAGTTAGAAAAATCTCAGTAGTTATGTTTGTCATAGAGAAGCCAATTCTAAAATAGTTGGACCCTCGAGTTTATGTTTTTTTTTTGCTTTTTTTGTCTTATTTATTTATTTATTTATTTATTCACATTTCTGTTCTGTTCATAATTTTTTGAAGAGTTTTCATTGGTCTAGTTTGAGTTTAGGTTTGATCATCCCAATTCAAATTCTGTTTGCCTTAGTTATTTTGTTTATTTTAATAAGAGTTATTTTGGGGATTTTTTTGAAGTCAGGCTATTTAGCCATTATCAAAACCAGAGGGTTAGGTTTCACAATATCTTGCACAGTCTGGTTAATGCACATTTATTGATCTTAGAACTTTTGCAGTCCTAAAATAGTAAATCTCAGGAATTCAATACCAGTTTATTTTTTTAACTTTTGGAAACAGACTTGAGCTGTTTCTTTATTTCTGTGTTCATATTATTGTTAGTACTGGTTTTAAAACACATCACAGTTTCAAAAGAATTGTTAAAAATACAAGTCAAAAATTCATCACAAATCAAAGATTTTTCAAGTTTGAGAAATTGAATTCCATTTAGTTTGTGGATTAAAGTTTGAAAATAAATTCTTTTCACTTTAGAGTTTTAATCAAATGTTTGATAATCCCTTTTGTTATGTAAAAAGTTCCCTTTTGATTAGAGATAAAGAGTTTGGTTTAGAGATTATTGTTTAGTTTGATTATGTTCTGCTTTATTTGATTTTGTTTCAAAATTAGTTGTGTTTAATTACAGAATTTGATCTGTAAAATTCAAATTTTATAAAGACCTCTGCAGGTCCATGTTTAATGAGAAACATTTTGCACAGTGGACACTGTTTCTTTATAAATACTAAATTGAGATATAAAATTAGATATTTAAGCCCAAAACTATTTATCTTTAGTACGAGTATTTGTATTTTAAATTTTTTGATAGAGGTGTATTTACTGCTATAAATTGAAAATTGTGTTCTGTTGGATAACATGAATCAAATATATCTACCATAAGGAGTTATTGATGAGTTTTTTATATTTTCATTGTCACATGCCCTTCCATTACAGGTATGGTATTTTAGAAGGTCTTGTAACAAAGTCAGTATTGAGAGATGATATGTCAGTATACAGTGACATTTGATTGTAATTTTCAGGTACCAAGTAGTCCACCACCGCTGGCTGCCCCTATAGCCCGCAGACTGAGTGTAAGTGCCAGCGTGGCTGGAGAGGAGGGACTTATGAGCTGTGTGTTACCGGAAGAACTTCTGGTTGAAATCCTCGCTGAACGCCTACAGGTAAATGTTGAATATGAAAGTTTGATAGCAGCTCTGGTACATGGCTTATAAAATGTATTTCAATTTCATTACCATTATGGGTAAATTTTGTCTCAGACTGGAAAGTAGGGTATTGTAGACAAAGTTTAGTTAAATTTACAATATTTTATCGCAACTATTCAATACATAAATGTTACATGATTAAAATTACATGAATGATACAGAAACAAATATTAAAAGAGAGGTTAAGTGTAAATGGGTCAAGCTACAAGTTACAACAATATAAGCAACAACCCTCCCCACAACATCAATGTTTTAAATAGTTTCATGGTTCATGACACTGATTAAACATTGGCTTGACATCATTCTAAGTATTAAAAAGACATGTTTAATATTAAGTAAAACATGATTTCAAAGGAATGGTGTATCTTGAACTTGAACGGCTGCCTTTACTTGAAAAACAGAACAATTTGATAACACAACATATTTATGCCATATTAGCTGACTTGATGTCACTTATTTTTCAATTAGAATTTAAGAAATATGTAATAATATAGAGTCATAAATTTACAGTTAAATGACTGTCACCGAGGGGTGGTGTTTGATGGGTTGGAGACCCTGTTTGCCCAGAACCAGCACACGGCGGCCTCGGCTGTACTGAAGGCCCTCAACAACCGCAGGTTTATTTACTTTATCTCCCTGAAACTGGACTATAACCATCTGAAAGAACAAGAAAAGAAAGACAAAGAGGAAAAAGGTATGTCTGTTTGTTCGTCTTAAGTTAATATACAGTTTGATATTTAGAGATAGTTTATTTGTTAGTGTTTGGTGGGGCATGTTTTATTAAATTGAGAGAGTAGAAATGATATTTGTAAATAAAGAAAAAGAAAAAAACCTAAATAAAACATTGTTGTTGTTGTTTATTATTAACAGAGCGAATGGATCGTGAGCGTGAGGAAGGCGAGAGAAGAAGATTAGAGGAGATGTCAGAAGAAGAGTATGACGCTCTAACGGAAAAAGAGAAAGCTGAAGTTGACAGAAAACGTCTCGAAATTAAAAAAGAACGGATAAGAAAGTAAGATTATTAACAGATTTTGTTGATACTTTTTTATTAGGTACTATAGTCATGTTTTATTCATGGACTGTCATATATCATGAGTCATTTTCTGTTTATTTGTGGACTGTCATATTTTATTTATGGACAGGCATATTCTATTTTTATAATTTTTGACATAGAATTTTGGGTGTTTTTTTTTTTTTGGTATTAGATGTGATATTATATTTTAGGCTTGTATTATTAATGTAATTATATGTATATCCGTTAATATTGTGAATATAATATTAGGCAGAAATAAGAAACTAGATAGATGTTTATATATATATTGGATGTATCATAGCATTTTATAACTGCATGACCTGGCTTTGTGTTCAGAACGAGAAATAAAGAACAACACCTTGCATGCCAAAGCTTGCAGCATTGTTTACCTGCTTTGCGAATAAAATTATTAGCGTTGAAAATTTTTATGTAGACTAGAAAATATATATTGTTGTTGTGCAAAATAGAAATCTTTTTTTTGGAAAAGGTATTTTATACTTTACCTGTACAAAATATGAATTTATAGCATTTTCTTGAAAATATTTTTAGAAGAGTTGAGAAAGAATTAGAAATGAAAGTAAGGTAAATGTTTATATTGTACCACATCTGTGTACAGTGACTGCTAAAGTTCTTTATGGAATAATCGAAGGGTTTTTTATTTAATAATTTATTGTAATGTATTTTTGATATTGTGTGTAACGATGCATTACTGTTAACAGTGTCAATTTAAGCAGTGCAAACACTGCAGGGATCTCTTTAAAACTGTTCAGAAATACTCCATGGTCAGTCATTAAGACATGTAGGAAATCCTGTTGTGATAATTGTTCAGACAGAAATTCCATGGAAGACCGTAACTCCTAATTTTAGCCAGATAGAAAATTTGAAATGTACCATGGTCAATTAAAAGTATTTTATGGTCAAGTTATATTCAGATTTACATGTATTTTCATGGTCAGTCATATTTCATCCAAATGTTTTTGAAATTTTATGGTCAGTCAGATTTCATCCAGATTTTTCATGAAAAGCCATGGTCAATAAGATTTTCATGGTCAGATTTCATCCAGATGTTCATGAAATTCCATGGTCAGTCAGATTACATCCGGATGTTCATGAAATTCCATGGTCAGTCAGATTTCATGTATGATAGGTAATATATGTTCTAAAGAATAAGCTGGTCAAAAAAGATTCCATGGTTGCTCTTTGAATTTGTATACAGAATTTATATTTATTTGCATTCGAAACTTTCAGAGAAGAGGAGTGAGTATTGGCAGATAGAAAAAAAAAGATTTTTTTTTATTTTAAATTGAAACAATTTATTTAATTTTGTTTTTAATGTGTTAGCTGTTGTTTTTCTTTTAAGTTTGATGTTTCTCCATTTCTTTGAGATAAGTTCAGTTTGAGATTTCATTCCTTATTTTCTTCACTACAAATTAAAGAAAAAAAATGTTTGAATGAAATAGAAAAAACATTTTCTTCTATTTTTTTTCTTTCAAATTATTAAAGCCAATTTTTGTTCAAACTCAAATTTGTTTTTAATTTTGTTAATGTCTGTTAATAACAAAATTGCATTATTGTTTTTTTTTTATTTATTTTTTCTTGTAATTTTTATTTATTTGAATGCAAATAAAAAAGGTGAAATCATTTTGTGTGCAGTTGCTTTAGGAGAGCAACATAGAAAATTACTTTCATTTCAGTAGAAGTAGGTTAGGTCTCTAAATATCTAGTGCAGTAGAATATTATTTTGTATATTAATTTCTTGCAGCCAAAACATGTAAGTAGATGGAAAAATTGTAACATGAATTTTCTTTAAAAAAATATTTTGGTAACAGTTTGTAACGCCTTGGAAAAGAAGAAAATTTAAAAAAAAATCTTAATATTTTGAAAATTTCAAATTTAAACAATTTCAATTAAACAGTTAGATTCAACTTTTTTTTTTCCTATTTATATTTATACACAGCTATGTAAATTCTATTTAATGCAACTATCCTATATAACAAGAAATGTTCAGATGTTTGAGACATATTTGTTATTTAATGTATATGTGAATTTTCTTTTCCCTAGTTTTAAAATGGGCGTACATTTGTTACCAGAATATTTACCTTGTTTTTTTTTGCCTCAGCAACAAAGCTGGGGCACCTGTTGTTACATTGAAGTGCTACTGCCTTATATGGCAAGGCTGACTGATTCAATGTTGAAGTTATCAACCTTAACCTGCTGATTCTCTCAAATGAACTTGACCGGCATCCATTTTTGGAACCGTCCATTATCATATTTTGGATATCAAAATGAAAATTTTAAGTTGATTAGTCAACAGTAGGGCCTTATAGACTGCACAGAATGGAACAGGCTGGCCTGGCTCTATACTGGTGGCAAAAAAGTTATCACTCTTGGTTTCAGCAGGTTAGGGGATAATTTGTGGTAGTGATAATAAATAATTAGGGATCTACCATTATAGAGATAGCGATGGGAGGATGCCTAGCGGGAGGGGGGCAGGAAATGTTTGAGGTTAAAGGTTACTTTGGTTATTTGGCTTTGATTGTCATTGCAGTAAAACGCAGCTAACATTGTGTTAAGCTTTACTAAAATATACTTTGTAACAATTCCTTTAACTTATTTTACTTTTAAATTCTTTGATAGTTTGTTGGAAAACTGGGGCCTGATTTTATATGTGTATGATGTACTAGACTCATATGCCCCCAGACATTAGCAGAATAAAAAGGTCGGAATATTTTTGAGGCAACATGTGCCAAATGTAATCATTTTTACATAATTTATAGAAATTATAACTTTATCAAAGAACATGCTGAACCAATAAAAAAATGGGAACTTAAAATGTTTCTTTATATAATCATTAGGTTTGTGGGGCTAATAATTAATATACCAATGGTGTTAATTGGGACTTGTTTCTCGTAAAGGTTATTTTGAGACTTTAGGACTGATTTATTTCATTTGGAATTATAAGGAGGGTATTGAAATATTATAGACAATCTTTGTACATATTGACCAATGATTATTAGAGCCTGCAATTTATTTTTAGGCAGATTCTCCTCCTGTCCCTCTAGAGTACGTCCCCATGCAGCTCCTTATCACTTCCCTCAAATGGTGCATCCCTAATATATTTATGTTTTGTGTTTGTCCCATTGTAAGCAAGGACTGAAATATGTACCAATATATAAACACAAAGTTTTCATTTCAATGAAACAATTTTTCATTAACTTCGAACGATTAAGAAAAATCTTTATGTTAAATTTTCAGACGTTATGGTTCGGCTACAAGTTATAGACGAAAGTAAATCTTGTGTATTTTTTTCACTGTAGTGCCATAATGCTTGCTTTCTTTAATGATTTTGGCTCAAATAATGAATAGCAAGCTCATTTAATCCTTTAACCTGCTGGAATTGAAATTAATTAACCTTTGTTACCAGTATAGACCTTGGCAAGTCTAAACATTTGTGCAGTCTGACCAGACTCTATACTATTGGAAGATGTTTTTTAGTGTTTTGATACTCATTGATTTTTCTCAATAAATTGGAAAGAGGCCTTAGCCTCTTGATTTTGGGAAAAGTTATCGCTAAATTGCTAATTTAAAAAAAAACAGGTTTAAGATCAGATTTTTTGGAAAATTACATGATTGTGAAGAAAATTTCTCAATTGGGGAGAGGTCTTTTATCAGAGGTTGTTATATAAGCAGGAAAATCACAGATACTGGAATCCCATAATCATGATATGGACTGTTCCAAATTTTTTGTTGAAAGCTGGGATAATTAATGCTCAAATTCAGCAGGCACAAGATTAATACAGTCCCTTAATTTAACCATTTAATTTATGTAACCTGTATGAAAAATCTCATTTTTTCCAAATAATAAACTTTCTAAAGACTTTTGGGGGGATTTATTTTATTTTTATTTTTTTTCGTTTGAGGAAAAAAAGGTTTATGTTTGCATTTAACATTTATAAAAAAAATAAAATAATTTTGTGGGGGCTATTTAAATTTTTTAATGTTTTTAATGTAATTCAATTTTTATCAAAACTCTTACATAGAAATTTTTCCTGTTGTCTAACCATGTTTAGATTTAAAAAAAAAATGTTATTGTATAAGTGTAACACATACTGGACTGAAATATAAAAAGTATGAAAATGCCTGACAAAAATTGGACATTGAAAATATTACAAAGATAAAGGAATATTAATAAATTAATAACATAATCTGCATGGTTCATTTGTTTGTAAAAGTGTTGATAATGATTCAAAATGCTTTTATTTTGGCATGAACACATTAAAACTAATTATAAAATGTAAAAGATTAAATACAAATGTATTTCATATTACACTAGTATCATGTGGCTGAACGTGCATAGTGTGCAACATAAACTTGTGACTGAATAGCACACGAATGTGGCTGAAAACGTAAACAAAATCATGTGGCTGAATGAGCAAGCTTCATAACTCAGTCAAGTAGCTGAACATGAAAACTACATATCACAATCATGTTGCTGAACATAAAGATACAAACTCAATCATGTAGCTGAACATGAAATTTACATTACACAATCATGTTGCTGAACATGAAAGACTCTAACTCAATCATGTTGCTGAACATGAAAAATACATATCACAATCATGTTGCTGAACATGAAAAATACATATCACAATCATGTTGCTGAACATGAAAAATACATATCACAATCATGTTGCTGAACATGAAAAATACATATCACAATCATGTTGCTGAACATGAAAAATACATATCACAATCATGTTGCTGAACATGAAAAATACATATCACAATCATGTTGCTGAACATGAAAGATACATAACACAATCATGTTGCTGAGCATGAAAGACACAAACTCAATCATGTAGCTGAACATGAAAGATACGTTACACAATCATGTTGCTGAACATGAAAGATATATAACTCAATCATGTAGCTGAACATGAAAGATACATTACACAATCATGTAGCTGAACATGAAATATACATTACTCAATCATGTAGCTGAACATGAAAGACACAAACTCAATCATGTAGCTGAACATGAAATATACATTACTCAATCATGTAGCTGAACATGAAAGATACATTACACAATCATGTAGCTGAACATGAAAATACATATCACAATCATGTTGCTGAACATGAAAGACACAAACTCAATCATGTAGCTGAACATAAAAGATACGTAAAACAATCATGTTGCTGAACATGAAAGATACATAACACAATCATGTTGCTGAACATGAAAGATACATTACACAATCATGTTGCTGAACATGAAAGATACATAACTCAATCATGTAGCTGAACTTAAAAGATACATAACACAATCATGTTGCTGAACATGAAAGATACATAACGCAATCATGTGAGTAATACTGGGTATACAACACAATCATGCAGCTGAACATGAACGCTTCATATAACACAATTTACTGGCTGAACTTGAATGCTACATAACACGATCATCATGTGGCTGAACATGAATGCTTCATAACATAAACATGAACTTAAAAGCTTCATAACACAATCATGTGGCTATTCAACACAATTATGCAACTGAACATGAAGATCATATAACACAATCATGTTACTATACAACACAACCATACAGCTCAATGTGAAAGCTACATAACACAATCATAATGAATGAGCATGAAAGCTTCATAACACAACCTTTGTGGCTGAATAGCTACATAACACAATCATGTGAATGAGTTTGAAAGCTGCATATTACACAATAATATGGCTTCATAACCCAATCATGTAGTTCACATCCTTGGCACTGTTATTTTTTTCGTTGACAATTATATAAGTGTCATCATATTGAATTCCATTTATCTTTTACTGCCATTCTAATGATTTATTAGGAGAAGCTGACAGTTGTAGTACTGGTTAAAGTATTAAGGTGTTTGATATAAAGTATTAAATTTTAAGGATCAATCTTTATATTGTTTTATGTGTGAACTTGTTGCAATTTTAATGATGTTGGAGTGAAATTTTAATAATTTGGCAGATTAAAAACATCGGCTCATTTTTTTGAATGACCTGAAATGTGCTTGCTTTCAATGTTTGGCTGTCTTTGCGTCATCTGATTGTATATGTATAATACTGTATTTGATACTACGGAACTCGGCTAATGTGGGATTTTCCCATCTAATCCAGGGGTACAAACAAATTTTTACAGTTACAACTTGATATAAATATTGATAATAATTGAAACGCGTTGTTTACTGTATTGTGAGCGAAGCTCTAACAGTAAAAGTTTGTTTGTACCCCAGGATAAGATGGAGAAAATCCACATTTCCAGTGTTCCTGATAACATCTTTTGATATTTGATGCCAATGTCTAATAATGGTAAAGTTTATGTCACTATATATGTTGATGTATTTATGAAAACTGAATATGTATTTAACTATAAAATTGACATTATGTTTAAAGGATCTCCACTGAGTTTGTTTTTTTACATGAAGGGACTAGAAGTATTTTTCCAAGATTTATGTACAATTTGATTAACCATAATTCTGAACCAGAAACTTGTGTGCAAATCCTCAACCCATTTTTCCAGAATAATCATTTCTTATTGTGCAAAATGGCCAAGAAATCACTCAAATCGGTCTAAGATTTGCACTATTTTTGATTTTCAATTGAATAATTAGTTTATTTTTTTATAATCTTTTGTAGATTTTTCAATTTCAAGTGCTACACTTGATCTATGTAAAAAAAATATCAAATTTCATATTTTTCGGCTTTTTAACCTCAGTGGAGCTTCTTTAATATTCAGAATATTTTATTGTGGATATGGATTTTTATATTAACATAACATATTATTTCATTTTATCTAATCTAGAAAGTGAAATATTGGATTTATTTTATCACAGAGATATATTGTATATCAGTCACTGATGATTTTTCATTGTACATTGTATATGATCTTATATATTTATTCCTTCATTATTCAATATCAGCACTTAATTGTATGATACATATAATATTATATAATATAAATGTGTGTTATGTACATGAAAGTGTAAAAATTGTTACTTACTAGAAAAGTAACATGGATTTTCTCTTGATTTCATTTCTTATTAATTGGCAAGTGAAAATATTTCATATTTCACACATCCTAGTGAGGTACATGTATATTCCATCATATTTTTCAATACATCAAAATGTTGTGGGATTGGGTTTTTTTGTTTTTTTTTCTGTTTTTTTTTTGTCAACAAGCTACAAAGACTGACGGCTGGTCTCCAAGGAAACTTGGGTCAAAATTGTACATTAGTATTGACTTTTAGATTGAAATTTTTACCAATTTAAAATATGTGAAATTTATAACACTAAAGATTGAAGATGATTTAAAGTATTGAAACACCATCTTAAATTGACCGACTATATTATTTCATCAACAGTTGCTAACATTTTATATTATTAGTTATAAAGATTGTTGACAGGTTATATGGCCCTATATAAATGGCTATTTGTAAATACATGTATAGCAGCTTGGGTTATATTGCAAACAGTCATTTATATACGGCCATATAACCTGTCAACAATCTTTATAACGAATTTATAATACAGCAAGCAAAATTTTTTAAAGAAAAAAGTAAGGTTTCTTCATGAATCAACAGCAGCCGTGTATATAAAACTATATAAATGTCATGATTATCCAATGAAAACCAATGTTACAAATGTGCAGTATTATAAGAAGCATTATAAAGAATTTTTCAACAGGTTATATGGCAGTAAAATTGGTTATATAAAGTTTATATATTGTTATCAAATATTTTATCAGTCCTTTCTTATTAAAAAAAAAGAACTCTAAGACTTATTTCTTCATAAGTGAGAAATTAATTTTGAAGAAAAAAGCTTTTTGATGTGTTTAACTTCTCTATATCGTTTAAAATGAGCATTCCGATTTCAATCCTCCGTCCAAATTCCCATTTTTGTCACTTGAAGATGATCCCTTGTATTTTCCATATAAGAATGGAACACTGCCAGTTTGAGAGGTTATCATATTGGTTTAACAAATACACTACAAAACACGTTTTTTGTTGAAATATATATCACCTTTTACTGTCAAGTTTTGATGTAAGTTTTATTTCACAGTCATTACCATTTTATATGTATAATTATTTGATTTCGTTGTTATTTTTAAATTTATTTATTAGTTTTAAAGGGGGCAAAAAGTGCTGTATCGCACTGAAGCCATATTTATACCCCCAAAAACGAAGTTTGGGGGGGTATATAGGAGTCACTCGGTGGTCGGTCGGTCGGTTGGTCGGTCGGGCGGTCGGTCGGTCGGTCCAGACGTCCGTTGCATTTCTTGTCCGGAGCATAACTTGAAAACTAATTGTTGGAATTCAATATAACTACATACAATGGTCAAGCACATTAAGAGGAAGTGCAGTGCACAAGAACCATAACTCTATCTTGACTAATTACAAAGTTATTGCCCTTTGTTACTTTTCCTTGTCCGGGACATAACTTGAAAACTACTGGTTGGAATTCAAAACAACTTCATACAATTGTCAAACACAATAAGGGGAAGTGCAGTGCACAAGAACCATAACTCTATCTAAAGTAATTACAGAGTTATTGCCCTTTGATGCTTTTCCATTGCTTTCTTTTTTGTCCGTTGAATTTTCCTTGTCCGGAGCATAACTTGAAGACTAATTGTTGGAATTCAATATAACTACATACAATGGTCAAGCACATTGAGAGGAAGTGCAGTGCGTAAGAAACATAACTCTATCTTGACTAATTATAGAGTTATTGCCCTTTGTTACTTTTCCTTGTCCGTGGCATAACTTGAAAACTACTGGTTGGAATTCAAAACAACTTCATACAATTGTTAAACACAATAAGGGGAAGTGCAGTGCACAAGAACCATAACTCTATCCAAAGTAATTACAGAGTTATTGCCCTTTGTTGCTTTTCCATTGCCTTCTTTTTTTGTCCGGACCATAACTTGAAGACTAATGGTTGGAATTCAATATAACTACATACAATGGTCAAGCACATTGAGAGGAAGTGCAGTGCATAAGAACCATAACTCTATCTAAAGTAATTACAGAGTTACTGCCCTTTGTTACTTTTCCTTGTCCACAGCATGACTTGAAAACTACTGGTTGGAATTCAAAACAACTTCATACAATGGTCAAGCACAATAAGGGGAAGTGCAGTGCACAAGAACCATAACTCCATCTTGACTAATTACAGAGTTATTGCCCTTTGTTACTTTTCCTTGTCCAGAGCATAACTTGAAAACTACTGTTTGGAATTCAGTACAACTTCATACAGTTGTCAAGGACATTAAAAGGAAGTGCAGTGCACAAGAGCCATAACTCCATTTTGACAAAATACAGAGTTACTGCCCTTTGATACTTTTCCTTGTCCGGAGCATAACTTAAAACGTACTGGTTGGAATTCAAAACAACTTCATACAATGGTCAAGCACAATAAGAGGAAGTGCAGTGCACAAGAACTATAACTCTATCTTCAGTATTTATAGAGTTATTGCCCTTTGTTCTTTTTCTTTGTCTTTCTGGACTTATTACAGAGTAATTCAATTAAACTTCATCAATGGCCAACCAAATTCAAAGGAAATGCAACATATATGAACAACAATTATCTTTAATTGCCCACAACCATAACTCTATGTTTCAATTCTTTTACAAGGTATTCTGTTACTAGTAACATCCTCATTTCCGAAGCAGACTTGTGGGGGTATTAATCACATTTAGTGATAGTTCTAGTTTCAGGAAGAAGTATTTTACAGTGACTGTCAGTGTTATAATTTTTGCTATGGCGGAATTTTAAAAAAAAACATATTATCTAAATTTATCACTAGTTTAATTTGGATAATATCTTTCTGTTTATATATACAAATATATATATAGGCATATAAATCTGTAGAAGTGGGTAGATAATTACCTTTGATGTATATCATTTAATTATTATTCATTCTGTAAAGGTGGGAAGATCCTTTGTTTTGGCACTTTATTATATCTGGGCAGACTAAAAGTACCAAAACAGAAAGAAATCTGCCCAGATTTACAAACTGATTTTTCTTTTTTGTTGTGTGTGTTTTTTTTTGAAGTAAATGTATTTCTTTCTTGATATATCTCGGCATGTTTCTTTTACCATTATATATTTACAACAGATATTTTCTTGGAGATCAGCCTATACCAGTACATGTATAGTTGACTGTTATTTTTCATGTCCTCTACATTGCCTATGTTTATATTAAGTTATTCACAGGTAAATATTTTGTTTGTTTTCAGAGAGAAAGAAGCCAAGGAAGAAGAAGAAAGAATAAGGAGAGAAAGAGAGGAAGAGGAACAAAGAATAAGGGAGGAAGAAAGGTATGTTTCAAATCGGGTTTTTAACACAGTTTTTCCATGTCACTTAATAGTGATAGCATAGGATTTGTAATGTGTGGAGGTGGGGTGGCACTGGTTCCATTTTTGGGTAAGGGGAAATTCCTGCATTACAATTGATCCAGGAGTCATTGAGTCTCAATAGCTAGAAGTAATGTGGATCAAGTTGTTTGTCACTTGTGGAGAAACTGGTAATTACAGGTTATGCAAGGAAACAGAATAGGTGGACTGATGGCAGAAATATGACAAAAAATGTTTTTTTAAAATCAGTATAAAAACAGCAAAACAATGAAGCATAAAACAACCTGTCCCTGATACACATAATGCTTATTTTTCTATTAACTTTAGAAAGTGTTTCAATATGTTAACCTATTATCAAGTGAATAAATAACATATGTTAGCAGAAGAAACCTATATTCCACAAAAATTACCTCAATTGGGACAAAATGTATAAAAGTAGCCAAAATTTATAAGCGGTGAGGGTAGAGATATGGAAATAAAAACATAACAAATTGCATCCTGTTTTGTCTAAAACTTGTTAATTGTTCAATGGATTTATATATTTCTGCACTTATTTGTACATTATTCAAAAGCTTGATTTTCTAATCTTAAACCTTGTAAAATCTTCCTGGAAAGCTTGACATCTCATGAGAGAATTCCAAGTTTCTGGGATTTGTACCCACAAATTTTCTCTACATCTAATGGCCTGGGGCATTTTGCTTATACCACTTCCATGTATTTCTTTATTATTCACTGAACTGTTCATTTATTCCTTATTTAAGACTAGTGTTATTATTATTGTAAATATTTTAGAAAAGGAAAGAAGGGCAAGAAAGCTGCTAAGGATGTCAAGGATGATGTAGGTAAAGATGGTAAGAAAAGTCAGGCGGCAGGAAAGGGCGTGTCAGCTAGTCAGGAGAAGGTGAAGATTGGAGGAAAACACGACGTTGACCATACTGTTAGTAAGACAGGATCAAACACTGAACGACCTGAGTCACATCAGACCGAGAAAAGTGATAGCCAGACCACTGGAGAAGCCGACAAGTAAATAAATACAAATTTTTCATACTAAAACACTTCAGCTTTTTTATCATGGTTCTTTCTTTTAGAATAGTAGTGTTGCATAACCAGATAAGTGGCCGTCTAACTGAGAACATAACTAAGTAAGGGTTTGATGCAATATAGTTTTTAATTTCTTCTTTGTCCTATATGAATAACAACTATTTCATACCAAGTCCCTAAAAGAAGAACGAAAGGTGTCATTCTGTTTCTTTAGAATAAGATGCCATGACATTCTTCAACTTCGATAGTAAATAACAAAAGAAATGGCCGATTGATAACTTCTTGAAAAATATTAACAGCACACCAAAAATCAAATCATTTGTGAGGCATAATGGGCCTTTAACTATAAAAATGCAAAGCTTGATATCATTCTGTTTTATTTTTGTGGAATTAAAAGTTGTTAAAAACTATAATAAAAAGTACATGAAGTATGGATGTATGTATATTTCCAGGAAAGGTAAAAAAGGCAAGGACAACAAAGAGAAAGTGAAAGGAGAGAAGGGGAAAGATGAAGCTGTTACGGCTGAAGAAGTACCAAGAGATCCAATTAAAGAGGCAGAAATTCTACTGATGCAGAGGTAAGAATTGAGACCAATTATCTTTAAGAAATATTTTTGTATATACATGTCTATATATGTTTTTTTGTAATCAAAAGGTTTTTTACTGGTTACTTCTTTTCTAAGTGGACAAAGTGATTTTAGTAATAATTTTGTACATGACATTATTTTTAGTAATGAACATGTTGTTTCCTTTTAAGGTGTCATCTCATTAAAAGCTCTTTCAGAAAAAAAGAATTAAATGAATATTTGCTTAAGCAATATTGTATGTGTTTTTCTTTTAGTTACAGGTAAATATTACATTTTAAGAATTTATTCTGAGCTATTACTTTTGTAATCAAGCAAATGGCTGTTGTACAGATACACTTGATTTATTATGAAATGGTTTTTCTTTTTAGATTCAGAACATTTGAAGTCAGTCAGAAAGAAATTGCTGAGCTTGTGGAATATTGGGACCGCCTTACATTAAATTTGAAACGTCCCCGCACACCGTCTGAGAGATCAGACGAAGATGGACAGCATCAGCATCCACCCTCAGGCAAGAAAGGAAAAGGCAAAGGTGAGACTTGAACCTGGGTCCTTTGATCATAAATTTCAAATATTAGGCTTGCATGATTTATTATTTATATACATGTATTTATACATATATAACATATATAAGCTCATTTGTGTTAAATTTTCTGCATGTATTTATAATTAACATACTAATCTTTGTTAATCTTCCAGCAGTTTACTAACAAAATATCATTTTATCATGTTGAACTTTGTCTTGTTGAATTTTGGTGTTTTGTTTATGGGGTAGGTCTATAAATATTTACTTTAGTGTTTCATGCATCCACATACATGTTTAATGTTGGATAACTTGTAAATTGAATATATTTATTTCTTGTTATTCAACTTTTAAGTTTAAACTGACATGTCCCTTACTAAAGATGTAAAATAAATCGAAATTTAGTTAATATATGAACTGAATTTTTTGCTTTGTTTTGTAATATTTTGATTTATGTATAAACTAGATTTTTATCCCTACATGCATATACATATCTGTGTAATCACTGTCAGTACACAATTAGCATATTACACATATGTGTAATGTATTATAAGGATTATTAGGGAATACTTGAGCAATTTTTAGTTTAACTTTTTGTTTTGTTTTTTTCACTTGGTTGCTCTGATATGCATAAATATATCAAACTTTTACTTTATGTATATCACGTATGTAACAGACGTTAACTCGGAAGCTCTACGGGATAAAGTTAATCGTAGTATATTCCCTACAACCCATTCTTATGGTAAATAGATCTTTAACTTTTAACTTTCCTCGCCAGAATCTTTATAACAATAGTTATTTCCTCATGTGTTGTCTTGTTATAAAAGTCGTAAATATTTTATGATATTACACTTTTAAATTTACTTGTACACCTGAGACTTTTCTTTTTTAACCTTTTATAGATGTTCTTTTTTTCTATAATAATAAAATTTCCCTACATAAGTCAAATTATTCAATCAGAGAGTGAATTTGTGCTTTGCATTTTTGTTTTGCTTCATTGCTGCAGATTTATCTTGAATTTTCTTACATTTATTATTGTTATATATCTGACTATAAGTTCTGATTCTCTTCTGTTACAGCATTCTTTATTTTTTTCATTACTGTAACTTTCTGTTCTTCATTTTTATTCTTTTTCAAGCAGTCATGTGGACAACAGAATAACTTTTAATTGTGAAATATGTAAATAAATTATTAGGATGGACTTTGGCTGAATGGTTAATTTGTCGTTTGTCGCCAACTTCAAATCACTCCCCCCACCCCCCTTTAGTACCACAATTTGTGGATTCTTTCATGTGAAGAAACTTTTACTGAAAATCAGTGGTTCTACTCAGGTGCCCGCTTATGCCTGGAATAATGCATGAAGGGTCATCTGAGGTCTTCCTCGACCAGTAAATGTGGAAAATGATTACATGACCTTTATAGTGTCAGTGTGATTCAACATCCAACAAAATAAGCTAATTTATTATTAACTTGGTTGTATCTATGCACCAGAAGATTCGGAACAAGGTAAATGAAATGTTATGCATTGTGAGTAACATGTTTTAAACGATGTCACCTGAAACAGACTGAACCTTAACACTTTACATTCATTGTTACATTTTCTCAAATGTTGTTGGGTACATATTATTATCAATATGAAGTGTTGTCTGTAATGATTTTATATCAATGTGGGTAATTATATTAAACAATTGTTCGGTTAAGTAATGGCACAATAATATTGTGGGTAAAAAGAAATTATTGTGACAAATAGAACTTCATTTGTTGGTTTATTTAATTATATCAGTATCTCAACATATATCAAATAAAGTTGTAATAACTTGTAAAACTTGTATATGAAAAAGCTAAAATTTTGCAGCTAACATTAGTTTGATCTGCAGGATATGCAAGTCCCTATGGTCTCTTGAATGGACCTTTCCTGTTTTTAGCAGTGGAAAAATTTCCCAATGTTAGGTCAGTTGCTCATAAACATTGTAACAAACAAAACCATATTGTCACCTTAGTGCAGTAATGGGTAAACTCCTTATATAATTTAATAGAAGTTAAACCGTTCATTAAGGTGATAATTTGTTCCTTTATGTTCTGGGTAAACCAGCTCAACCAATGGCCATGATTGTACTATCATGTTCTGGGTAAATCAGCTCAACCAATGGCCATGATTGTACTATCATGTTCTGGGTAAACCAGCTCAACCAATGGCCATGATTGTACTATCATGTTCTGGGTAAACCAGCTCAACCAATGGCCATGATTGTACTATCATGTTCTGGGTAAATCAGCTCAACCAATGGCCATGATTGTGTTCTGGGTAAAGCAGCTCAACCAATGGCCATGATTGTACTATCACAGTGTGGGAGTTGAATAGCCAGTCAACCAATTTGGGATCAAAATCCAAAAAACGGAAAGGTCAACTATGTTTGGGGAAAACCCTGTAAAACCAAAACCAAGGGGATTTTTTGTGGCAATTGGGATAGCGGGGTAGAAAATGCATTTTAAAATGTAAAAATGGAAAGGTCAAACTGGCATTTTTGTCCGAAACTTTATTTTGTGATATAAACATTTACTCATTTCTCCTTTATTTTCTTTACAGACCATCATGCTACTTTTGATAATGATAAAGTTCTTCTTGCTATTCCTGAATCTGCTGGTATTCTTTCTTTTCTTTTCTTTTCTTTTCCTTTCTTTCTTTCCTCCAATGTTTCGAAGGGATAGACCCCTCTTTATCAAGATGTTTCTGTTTAGTTTTATGAATCACATTTTTATCTTCTTATTTTACACTATGTTTCTTTCTATTCCTTTTGTGTTTTCTTCTTTTCTATCATTCCATTTTAAAAACTTTATTTTTCAATGTGATTTCTTTTTTATTTTAATAGAATGCTGTCATTAAATGTAATTCTGACAGGAATTTTTGCAAGTGTCTTAAACTTTGTCATATTTACTGTTAGTTAAAAAAGAAACAGGAGTGCATTTTTAATGCTTTAAGTTATTGCTTTACTTCTAACAAAGACAGAAATTTTGTTTCTTCTCAGTGTTTCAAATCATAAGTCAGCTTTTTGTTTGATTTTATGTACTTAGAAATTGTTTTCTCTTTAGAAGAATTGTTTAGTTTTTGGTAAATATAAATATAAAATTATCATGCATGTGTTTATGTGTAACTATACAGCATATAATATGTTGTGTTGTATTTATATGTACATATATAATGTGTATATAAATGTGTTTGACACTGTAGAGGATTTGTCCACAAGTTCAATGGGTCAGAGACGGAGACACTCCGAGCATGGTAATTGTGAAATTCTTGTAACAATAACAAAACTGAAAATTACTTTTTTGAGCATGATTTTTCCTTTTAACATCTTAAATATTTTTCAGCAGTAAATTTCCATGTTAATATACACAGAAAATATTGTGATTCTCTTATATGCATTATAGTAGATCTATAAAAAAATTGTTTGATTAAATTTTCAAATACAAAATATTTTCATATCATTATTACATGTTTATTCATACTCGTATTATTGTATTTTTATTTGTTTAAATTCCTGTTCTATAGTTTTTGTGTGCTCAAAAAAGTTTTAAATTTCAAATCTTATAGGAACCACTGGTTCTCTGGTAATAAAAACTTAACTTTGAAAACCAGTCCTAATGCCGGCCACTCATTGGTCAGTTTAAAAAAATACTATTTGAAATAAACCAATCAGATGCAAGTGTAAGGTGACTGGTCTTCAAACTTATTTTTCATTATATCAGAATCAGTATAACATTGATGGTTCCATTCTGAAAGACATTGGGCATAGTTTTGTGAAGGGAATAGAGTCATGCATGGCTTTTTTATGTGTATAACAATCAGAAATATTGTAGGCTTTTTCTCTTCTGCTTTTATTTCAAAGCTTGATTTAGGAAAAGAAAGAAATTTATTGTAGATATTCTTCTTGTTACATTTTGATTACTTAAACATTTAGATCATATTCATATTTCTGTACTCATTTGAAATACTTATTTCATATTTCTTTCATTTAAAAACACATGTACTTTTAACAGTTTTTCATCATGTCATTTTCATCTATATTCTTTTTTTGCACCCTTTTCTGTTTCTTTTCTTCCCTTGAATTATTAATATAACATTGAATGTTTATTTGTAGAAAGTACTGTACAAAAACGAATTTCTTCTGGTGCTAGAAGGATAATGGTCTCAAGTCTACCCGGTATCTTTCTTTCTTTCTTTCTTTCTTTCTTTCTTTCTTTCCTATAAATTTTCATCACCCCATCCATACTTCTGTACTTTGATTTTACATTAGGCAGGGATTCACTATAAATATCATCATAGATAGAGTTAAAGAACATGTTACATTATGTAAATAACAGGGCTGCACGTAATTGTTTATTATTTTTATGACTATTCATTTCCCATGTAAACCCCTTTTTATTTCTTTTTAATTTTTTTTTATCTTTTTTATATTTTTTTCCCCATTTTGTATAAAAAATTGTTTTTTTTTTCCCCCCCCTTTAAACCAAAATAAAAAACCCCATTTTGCAAAAAACCAAAAATTTCAAAAATTTTTTCCCTGGGTTTAAAAAAATGTTACAGATTTTACAAAAATTTTGAACTATATTTCATGTTTTTCATAAAAAAAAAATTTTTCTTTTCCAGTGAAAAATTTTTCCTGTTGAAAAAATATTTTTTGGTTTTCTTATTTTAAAATTTATTTAAAGGGGAAAAAAAACCCAAATCATTTCACCCCTTTTTAAATTCATCCCAATTTTTTTCGGGCTAAAACCCCCATCTCAGAGTTTCGGGGTAAAAGGTGGTGAAGTGACCATTTAAATTAGAAATTTTTCCAAAGGAAGACAAAAGAATTGACAATATTTTTAAAAATTCCCATTTTTCCCAAAATACAAGATCTAATAAAATGCTAGCAAACAGATATCTGACTATATGTTTATAATGTTAGAAAATGATAAAAAAAAAATCCAATTTTTAGATATCAATCATTTATTTGAAACATTTTTTATTTTAGCTCCATTGTGATGTGTGGTAAAGTTTGTAGCTTATTTAAACCACTGTAAAGTCTTTTTCCTAGAACTTAAACCAGTACTGGTGTCATATATGAAATCATGGTCCTGATCTTAACAAGGCTTGAACTTACGTTTCTTAGTTTGAGTGGCGGACACCTTAACCACTAGACTACCACTTCCTTCATGAGATGGTGTGAGACCTTGTGCTGGCTGATCTTTGTGGCTACACAGGTCACATCAGTAAAATAAGTTGTTGCCTCCGGCAGATTGAAGGTCAAACAGGCTTCTTTACAGCAAAACTTTAGCATAAGATAGAAGATGATGGTAAGCCTGGTTCTGTACTGATGTAAATGGAGATCTGATTTTTGCTACAAGTTTTCACAGTGTTTAGTAATTACCTGAATAGTATATAGTCCAGGTGTTATATGTTGTTATTTTGTTATTTCAGACAAGCATGATAAAGAAAAGGCTGAGAAGGAAAGGCAGAGGCAAATAGAAAAGGAAAATGCCGAGAGACTAGCAAGAGAGGTAATTCTATATTGATATATATTTTTGTCATTGCCAAGAGAGGTAACTCTATGTTTCTGTCATTACCAAGAGAGGTAACTCACTATTTTAGTCATTACCATGAGAGGTAACTCTATATTTTTGTTGTCATATCCAACAGATATAACTCTAATATTTTTGTCCATTCTGAGGAAAAGGTAACTATAAATTTTTGGTCATTTCCAAAAGGGAAAGGGAACTCTTTTTTCTTTTTCATTTTCAAAGACAGGTAAAATTTTTCCCATTCACAGGGTTTTTTGGGGGGCCCCAAAAAAAGGGGTAAATCATTGGATTTTCCTATAATTTTAGAGAATTTAAAAAATTTTTACATCCCGCTTTGTGAGTTTTAAAAAATTTGAGATTTTGGGAAATTGGGTTTTAGTGATTAAATTCCCAGAAATTTTTTACCTTTTTATAAAGCTTCTGTTTTGCTCAAATTTCCAAAAGCAGTTAATTTTATATATAAATTTAGGGGGGGAAGTTGGGCAATTGCTTGTGGTAGGGGAATTTAAAAGGGTTGTAAAATTTTATTAGTGAAAAATTTTTAAACCCTTTTAAAACCATAAGAACTAGTTCAGGGGTAAATGTATTCTAAAAAAAATAGTATTTAGAAATTATGAAAACAACATAAACTGAGAAAATCAGGATATAAATATACTTGTTTAATTTGTATTTTGCTGTAATATGAAATCATATTGGTACCATAAAATATAAAACAAACATTCTGACTGTTGAATATATATGTTGTAGGCGGCAGAAGCAGCTAAGGCGGCAGCGGCGGCTCAAGCCGAGGGCGAGGACGGTGAGACTGTAGACGGTTCCCAGGAGAAGGAAGAAGATGTGATCGGGGTACCACATATTGTCATTGATGTACATGAGAGATCTTCTACACCAAGTCAGAAAGTGTTAAATTCTGGCAGGCTGCCAACAGTAGAAGAGGTAGTGTTATTGTCACTAAAATAATGAAACATTTGTATTAATACCAGTATCTTAAATATCCATATAATCAAGAAATTTCTTCATTTCATTGAGAAATGAATTGAATAACATAGCACTCATGAATTTTATTTTTTTAGTCATTGCCCTTTACAGAGGAACCTTGGTATCACATGCGATGTTCTTGTTAAAAACAATTATTCAATAAAAGAACAAAATAAAATCTTAAAACCTCTTAAAAATGTTACAGAATTTTTAAAAGAAAAATTTTTGAAGCAGATTTTAAGTGAACTTTTCATAATAACATTTCTTATCCAAACAAACACCTTATTGCTGTTTACAGGTTCTTGATGGTTTGGGTCTTGGACCGAGAGGACCACCTATACCACCTCCAGCTAATTTCAGTGTAGTACCGTACCCAGTGAAGCGTCGTGCCCCGGGTGTGTCTGAGTTTGGAGGAAGATATCTCTTCATTGCCTCGTCACCAGATGATCCGTAAGTTATCATGTTGCTCTACATGGTGTCCAATTTATTTTTTAGCTCGACTGTTCAAAGAATATAGAGAGCTATCATAGTTCCCTGAGCATCAATTTCGGCGTAACCACTTAAGTTAAAGTTTGCGTAACCACCTCAAATATTTTCAAAGTCCATTGATATATGGCTTTGAAACTTTGCACACTTGTTCACCATCATGCCCTCAACCAGTACACAGGAGGAGGTGACTGTATCAAGTAATGCCTCATTATTATCAAGCACTGAGAATAGTCAAGCATGCTGCCCTACTGACAGCTCTTGTTTGTTGTTACATGTTTATAGGTCTCACACAAATAGCACATATTATAACTTTTATAATGATATGATAAAACTTCTGTTTTATAACTCTTTTTTCCAGTTTATCCTTTATCTTTCTTCATTTATTTTTGTAGGGTTTTGTTAATAAGTGTAGTGTTATAATTTTTAAACATTAATTTTCTTCTTTTATAAGAAATATTGGAGTCATTGAGACAAAGGAGTCTGAACAAGAAGAAGAAAAGTCAGTGACCCCTGACAAGGGCAAGGACGACCATCCAACCCCAACGAAAGGTAAAGGCGGGAAAGACAAGAAAGATGACTCAAAGAAAGACACAGGAAAAGATAAGGAGAGAAAGAAAAGTGCCGAGAGGAAAACAACTTCGAAAGGCTCTCGTAGAAATTCTGTCGTACCACCTTCCCCGCCTCCTGGCCATGCTACACCCATCTCTGATGGTGATGCTTTAAGGTATGGCGTTTTATATTTTTAATTTTAAATTTTTATTTCTAACATAAGGGCTTCGGTTATTTAAAATTTGGAGTGCTTTTTGTAAGGTTTCATGAATCAATTATTCAAAGGCTTGAGCTTTATTATTATCATTTTGTTGATATTATAAGCACTTACTAAAAATGGAGTTTTGCTTATTCATAATTTGCAATTTTGTTTTGATAGAGGTATAATTTTGTGTGATCTTGTGGTTAAGTTGATTGACTAAAATAAATTTAAATGTGTATTGTTTTATTGCACTGATAAATTTAGAAATTATTGGTAATAAATGTTTTCATTACTAGATTTCAAGTTTATTATAAAGATTAATTGATTTTATTTGAGATGAAACAATTAATTTTTTTAAAAGAAAAATCAAAAACACATCTAGAATTTACTTCCCTTTATTACATGCCAGCTGTTTCCTACAAATATAAAACACCCACAATATTTCAATATGCATGCTCTTATTTGACCTTATTATAACCTTGACCTTTAAGTTTAGAGTAATGACCTTGACCTAGTTAGTATTGCATGTCAAAACTAGATCATCCAATGTAGTCAGAGTGTATCATAGTTGCACGTACCTGTTTTATATAAATATATTTAGCATTTATTTAATATATTGACTGATTCTTATTCCATTTGAGTTGAACTAATTAAAAAAATTTGAACTTTAAACTCTAAAACATGATTTTATAGGCCTCTATGGCTGAGTGGATCAGGTTGCTGATTCTGTATTGATCACGATTGCAACTGGTGCCATTTTTGATTTAAATCCTGTTTAGGACTTGGTTTAAATCCTGTTTAATTCTTTAAATTGTGGAAACGTTTTACTGTCAGTCTTTCAAACTGCTTATGCTCTAATGTCTGAAACAAACTCATTGTACTGATTGACCTACTAGAACTTGTACTGAATCAGGGTACTTTGAAACATAACATGATAAAAAAAAATACTGACAATTAACTGTGATCTTAATAAAATTGTCAACCTGCAAGCAGACAGGTGGTAATTGTTTGATCCATTTAATAAAACCAGTTTATTTGAACAAGAGCAATAGTATTTGAGAAAAAAAGGTAGAATTACGAAAAAACAAGAATTGATATGTACTACTAGGTAATAGTATTAGGAATTTGACAGTAGTTGTTTGCACTAACAAAACATTTTAGTAGAATCATGTTTTGTATTTTGGACGTGTGTTTGAAATGTTTTTGGATTTTGATGTGATTTACAGCACGGCGGGTGATCTGTCATCTCTAACCGACAATAAAACACCGAAGTAAGTACACAGTTACAGGGTGTGATCAAAAGTCATTCTATCTACAGTTATATGCCATCAACCTATTTCTCAAAGGGTTTTTATTTTTTCGTTCTTTTTTTATTTCTCAGGGTTTTTTTTTATTTATTTATTTCTTCTTACAGAGGAGATTTTTCTGTACTCTGATAAAAAATCCTAAGTTAAGAGTGGGGACTGTCAAACTATGAATGTGTCATGTCAGTTTTACTTGATGACCATAAATGATGTGTGAAATGACTATAAATGTTGTGAGAAAGATTCTTCAGTATTTGCAACTGCCTGTAATCTTCCCCTAGCTAATAGTATGAAATTGCCTCAGGATTTATTGGTCAGATTTACACAGTCACTGCATGATGCTGAAATCACTTTTGTTTTTGTGATTTTAATTCCTTAAAATGTATGTAATTAGTAAGCTGATGCAAAGTCGTTTTCAGCAAAAATTAACAGGATTTTAGGACAGATTGTTCTGTCTGTGTCCCTGTTAACTGTTGCAATAATACACAAAGGGGAATATCTTTTTGCATCTCTCCATTAGTAATACTGTTAAATGGCCATGAGACCTTTAACAGTGTCTTTGTGACTTAAATGCACAACCAAACTCTGTATTGCTTCTAATGGATGTCCCAGCCCCTCTCCCATGGGCTTCAAGTGGTATTCCACCCCCTATGCCCTGGGACTTCAATTCCTCCAATTGGAACATAAATAAATGAAATTCAAATTTACACAAGCTATGTTTAAAAAAAAACAGTGGTTGATGGCTAAAGTTTGCTTCTAAGAGCTTGCTAGTGTATTTGCTTTTTGTGTTGTTTACATGTTTAGATTTGTAATTTATATTTCTTGGGTTCAGCATACATTCTTTAACAAAGTTTCTGTTGTTTTTTTTTGCCATTTGAAAGGGGATAAAAAAGTAAATGTTTAAATGAGATAATTGTTTTGAAAGTAACTGACTCATTTACGTAATTGAAAAAAGAAAGAATCTCATTACATGATATGCTGCACATTGTTTTTTTTATCACCAAGTACGGCATTTATTTTTCATTTTGCCTGTCATGTATTAAAGTTCATATCCTTGTTTTTAAAGTTTTGTTTGTAAAAAAAAATGAAGAATTATATTGTTGAATGATTTTTGCAAACACACTGTACTAGAGTTGGTCTGAGATCTCCTGTCCCCTTATTTAACACTTCATTTTATGTAATAATAAATGTCCATTGATTAACATGTTGG
Source organism: Ruditapes philippinarum (assembly GCF_026571515.1). NCBI lineage: Eukaryota > Metazoa > Mollusca > Bivalvia > Venerida > Veneridae > Ruditapes > Ruditapes philippinarum. The sequence continues at coordinate 105,537 of NW_026856449.1, forward strand.
TAATATGCTTCAAATATCTTTATAAATGTTAAATATCTTTGTGAAAATTGTAATGATGTTGTGTTGCCATATAATGTGTTCATATTTGCTAGAAAATGCCATCTTTTGATTGAAACTGCTATCTTTAAGTCTGAGTGAAAATGTTATCTTTGAGTGAAACTGCCGTCTTTTGAGTGAAAATCCCATCTTTAAGTGAAAATGCTATCGTTGAGTGAAATACCATCTTTAAGTGAAAATGCTATATCTGAGTAAAAATACCATATTTGAATGAAAATGCCATCTCTGAAAAAAATGCCAACTTTTGAGTGAAATGCTATTTCTGAGTAAAAATGCCATCTTTTGAGTGAAATGCTGTCGCTGAGTGAAAAATGGCATATTGGAGTGAAAAGAAATATTGCCAATAACAGATTTTATAAGTTATGGTCATTGTTAAAATCCTTTCTAAGGATATTGTATTGTTCAATTCTTTTGTAGATTTAGTGTCTATATATACACATTTTTAATATATATATTGATTCCTATATATATATATATAGAGCACAATTATTATAGACCTTCACATTATACATGTATAACAACCTTACATATCTATCTCCATTTAACTTTCCTTGTATAACACTCAGACTTTACTCTAATTTTTTGTACAAGTAGTCATTGTACAAATGAGCCGCGTCACGACAAAACCAACATAATGGGTTTGCGACCAGCATGGATCCAGACCAGCCTGCGCAGTCTGATCAGGATCCATGCTGTTCGCTTACCAACCCTATTACAAGTAGAGTAACTGATAGCGAACAGCATGGATCCTGATCAGACTGCGCGGATGCGCAGGCTGGTCTGGATCCATGCTGGTCGCAAACGCACTATGTTGGTTTTGTCGTGACGCGGCTCAAATATATATACAAATATATCATAAACCCAGTTGCAGTTGACTTAATAATTTTATCTCTTCAGAAACGATAATTTCACTGTGGTAAACCTATTACCAGAGTTAAAATTTTGTTGTATCTGAAATAAGTAGGACACTCAACAATGTATATGTTTGCATGTACATGTATATGTATTTTTTAAACGCATGATTTGTAGAATTTTTCTGTCTGAAAGGACAAAATTTTTTACTTCTGTTAAGCTTATAGAGAGAATAATTTATAGCAATATAATGTGCATGGTCTTTGGTAGGAAAAATATAATTGTACTCATTGTAATGCATGTTATGTTACACCCTCGCCTTTTAGACAATGGTGCAGTTTACTGCATCAGATAATTTCAACAAAGTCGTTCTGGATGCAATGAACAGGCATTGTTTTTCAGTAATGTGATGCACTGATTCAAAATTAAACACTCATCGCCTTTGCATGGATAAGGGTCATTGTAAGGAATTAAAAGCTCATGAGCAAAAATTTTCTCTTTCTGTATTTGTTAGATTGACAATTTTCCGATGGATCATACCTGCCAATGGTGAGGTCACACTCAGACTCCGGTTCCAGTCCGAGGAACTTGGCCAATTTGATCAGACTCTTAACTTTGAAATTGTTGGAACCAGACGTCGGTACCAGCTCTACTGCAGAGGAATTTGTGCTTTCCCAACAATCAGCAGGGAACCAAGGTAATATAAAAATAGACACATTCTATACATGTATCTAGAAATAAGGAAGAATTGAAAATGTTTTTTGTTTAATTTTTTAAGTTAAATGATAATACATTGCCAACAGTCAGTATATTGCCAAATTAGTCTGTTTCAAAGAAAATCCACATAGATGTGATATTTTACTTTTGTCTATGAAAACTTAGTTCTGCTCCATTTAAATCCGTGAAATGGGCATTAAATTTATTTTGACGTTAAACATTTGAAACAAGTTCAGTATGCAATATTAGTTTGAAAAAGTAAGCTAAGATATTATGATATAGAATAATAAAAAAATTTGTTTAAGTATTTTTTTTTTTCAATGCTTGAGCTCGAGCTATTTTAATTACTTACATATACAACTAGTATAAAGTCAGCCCAGCATTTAAGTCTTAAAAACACTCAAATTGAGAATGGACAGTTCCAATTTCAAAGCAGAGCCCAATTCATAAATTAAGGGAGTTTAAAAGTTGAAGAATTACAAAAATTAATTTAAGCGACTTAGAATGAAAAGTTAATGCTACAATTTGTTGAATATTTTCGTCTAGAATTGTGTTTCCACATCGTAAGAAGAGTAAGAAACTGGATGAGATCGTGCATAAGAAATATATTCTGACATCTGAGACTTTCGAGTTTGGACCGCTACTTGTCGGAAGAAACAGAGATAGGTAATGTTTACCCATTTTGCAGGTCTTTTTCTATGATCACTCTCAAATCTCTTGATTCTGTATACATTCTTTATTATTATGTTTTTGACCAATCAAATACCTGTGATCTGAGTTTTAGCTTGGAAAATTATTTTTAATCTACAGACCCAACATTGCTTTTGTTGTTAATGACAAAGTTCAGCATATTGGTACATTTTTGAGTACATAAGTCATATTTTATATTGAGTCATTTATATTTGTAATGGAAGGTTCCCGGAACAAATTGATTTAGTAATTGTAATTATTTATTTATACAGGTATAAAGAGGGGAGGTTCCTGGAATAGATTGATTTTGTAATTTCAATTATTTAATTATACAGGTATAAAGAAGGAAGGTTCCCGGAACATATGGAGACTCTGACAGTAAAGAATACATCCCCATTAGATGCTGACATCAGTTTCTGTTATCTTAATGACAGTAAAGGAGAGACATTCTTGCTGGATCCACCAGCCATGATGCTTAAACCCGGCGAGCAACAGGTACCGATCAATGTTGTCCTCATACTTGTGTATCGTCAAATCTTTAAAAGGGAAAAACAAATAACTGAATTTTTCTCTTTAAGCTAAAAGGAAATAATCTTTATCTGTTAGTGTGTTTGCAGAATTTAAACTTTAAGAAATAATAGTATTAACTATAACTGTGTAAGAAAATATTATTCATTTTTCTAAATTTTAGATTAATAGCCAAAAAACAATGCTTGTATCTGCTTTCTCAATGGATTATATTTATCTATAAGCCATAATCTGGTCATTGCTTTTGATTAGCATGTACTAACTAATTTATATGGTATACAGAACATTTCTTTAAAATATACCATTGTCATTCTTCAATTACAGGATTTGAGCATTTGGGCGTATCCTATGGTACCTAACCATTACGAGGATTCCATTGTATGCTGTGTAAGAGAAAATCCCGAGCCAGTGGTATTCAAAGTTTGTTGTGACGCGTTCCGTCCAGAGCTTGACCTAGATAGGAAACAGCTTCACTTTGATAGAGTCTTATTACACAGGTATCAATATTTGTAGCTTTATAAACAAGGTTGTATGACCGACCTTTACTTTGTCATGGCCAGCCTAATCTGTAAATATATTTATTCTTTATGAAATATATCAATAGAACTTGCTTCATATTTGAGTATAAATAAATATTTCAAATGAATTGCGGAATTGGTCAGCAAGAAATGAAATACACAATTAAAGTTTAGTTATAACTACTTGCACTATTATGAACATGGTTTAAAAAAAAAGAGAGAAAATGAAATACAGTCATACCTAGAAATTAAGGCCTGCTTCTTGAAATACAAAATGTTGTGGACAGGTGGTCTATTAAAACAGGTAATATTGCTCTAAAATTGTGCAAATGTGAACTCAGAAAATACTGACCTTTATGTACAGGTTTTTCTGTTGTGTAATCTTAATTTGTATGTGGTCTTATGCACAGGTTTAACAGTATTATTATTTTTTTAATTTGCAGGAAAGATACAAAGACCATTTACTTGAGAAACAGCACCCAGATTCCTGTACACTGGAAACTTAGTGGCCTTGACATGCTAGGCGAGGACTTCACTGTAGCCGCTGACAGTGGTATTGTTGAGCCCAAGTCAGAATATGCCCTGAATGCCTACTTTAGGGCCATGAAACCTGTCAACTCCATGAAGAAAATGATCAGACTTGAGGTAAGATTAGTTAAACAACAAAGCTATCTGGTCAGGTTAATTTATTTTACAAGGTTTTATTCATGTAACATCCAGGCGCACCCCTACCATGATAGCTTTCAATACAACCTCATAGAACATTAAAGAATCTACTCTAGCATGAGTATGAAGAGCTATATGTTTATTTGTATGTGTGATGGTGAACATCCGGGTATGCTCAAATCCCACTCAGATTTTTTTTCTACTACCAATTAAAAATGGTAGTGTACCACACCACATAATAAAAAACAGTTGAAAAATAGCCACAAGTTTATGTTTGAGTTATATTTTTAAACATATTAATTTTTAAGGTATCATGTAATCAAGTTTGATTTTAAATCAATTTTATGATTGCACATGATGTTGATCTATTTATAGATTTCTGATGCTGAAGAAACAATGGGTGTGATCAGAACAGAACCTATACAAGTTATAGCAGAGGCTTATGATGTAGCAGTTGATATTGCTTTCCCTAAAGGTATGTATCTGGAGACATTAGTTTAAACAACAATTTTTTTTTCTGTCAGTTGGAATATTTCTGACTTCATCAGAATTTGTTTCCATTTTGCCAAATTATTAAAGATTCTATTGGGGAAAATCACATCCAAAAGAAAATATTTATGCTTATAAGATGATATTTACTTTGTGTTTGGCTTTAACACAACTTTATTTATTAATACTGTTTTGTTTTTTTTCATTTAATTAGACAAATTTTAGTATCTTAATTTGTATATGAGAATGATCCACAATGAATTAATAGACAAATAATGGAATCCGTAATTCCAAATATATTCACTTAACAACCCTGTGACCTCTGTGTTACACTGTTAGACTAAGCATTTTTGTCCTATGATATGTAATAGTGTACAATTCTAAGAAAGAAGCACGTGCAATATTATGCATATAAACATAATAAATTATGAAGTTAAAATTTTTTTCTGAAGAAATGTTAAAATACAAATAAACAAAAAGAAAAGACAATATTTCAGACCAGGTTGTATGTATTGGGGACGATGTTGAAGGTACTTGTGTATTGTATCACTGAAAAAAATTGTTTTATTAAAAATCACACAACCTTGTTGTTAAATTGTCAGATATCCTTTACAATGTAAAATGAATTTTGAGGGTCAGAGTTGTTGCGATGTAAAATCTTTCGAAAAATAAAAAAAACTGCCATCTTATATTTATTTGTGAAATTCTGCATGGGAGATGTAAAAATATTATGAAATATGTACATAGTGCAATACATTCTTCAGTGCAATTATTCTAATGCATTTGGAACACATACATGTACAAGTGTTTTGAGAATGGGTGGCATCTCAACACATGTTCCACTGGTATCGAAATGTATAGTACTGTGTGCTGTTGATATAAAAAAAATTAAATATTTCAACCTATGTAAAACTGATTTTATACAAGTTTTTCATACATAAAATAAACTATATACATGTACACACAAAATCAAGTTAAAACAAAACATAGGTATCAGCAAGAGTGCAAGTGAAATAAAACTGTATGTTATACCTGGTATCATCTTCACAAGTAATTGATAAGGAAATTGAATATTTCTACATTATTTGAGCCGCATCACGACAAAACCAACATAATGGGTTTGCGACCAGCATGGATCCAGACCAGCCTGCGCATCCACGCAGTCTGATCAGGATCCATGCTATTCGCTTACAAACCCTATAACAAGTAGAGAAACTGATAGCGAAACAGCATGGATCCTGATCAGACTTCGCGGAGGCGCAGGCTGGTCTGGATCTATGCTGGTCGCAAACGCATTATGTTGGTTTTGTCGTGACACGGCTCATTTGTTTGTTGGTTTCCACTATCATGTTATTGTAAAAGAAAAGAAACAGTTTTCTAATAGATGTAGCATGGACTGGTTTTGTTTATGTTGTTGATTGTTGTCAATTTGTCTTTCCCAAGATATATGCTAAAGCTGTATATAAGTTATATAAGCTGTTAGGATAATTTTACACCAATTTAGTACTGAAATTTTGAGAAGTAAACTAAAAATCAAATAATTATTCCTATGCCTTTTAAAATGTATACAAAATGCTCAATGAATTCTGCACATTAAAACATACTAAAACATTGCATTTAATGACTTTATAAGTGGAAACTACACCTTTATCTGAAACATGAAACTTTTTGCTAATAAAGGAAGCATATTGGCTCAAATGTTAGTAAACCTTAATGTTGTTATCTCGCTCAAATATTGATTGAATGAAGAAAAAGGCTAAAGTAAGTTCCTTAAATATCTTACGAGTTCAATTAAATCTTAGTATAAAATCAATATACATACATAAGTTAAGATTTTTATAGTTATGGCCATACATAATAAGAGTGTCTTCAGTTGTTGTATATTGTGTTTTTATATGTTTGTACAGTGGCACTATTAGGACGGGCCCAAACTCTGTATTATTGTCTTCCTGATATGTTGCATATTTTGATAGTAAAATCCTATAAAGTATAATTCAGCTATGGATTACTCCTGTTTCAAAGCAGGTCAAGAATAAAAGTAAAATGTAACAGGACACATGTTAATAACTTTTTGTTATTTCAGGAACTGATGGTGGCCTTGACTTTAGCACAATCAAGGTGATGGATGAGGTCAAACAGACATGTACACTGAAAAATAAGGGCAAATATGATATTCAGTTTAAGTAAGTTTCTTTCTTGATTAAATGTGGGTTTTTTTTCTTTCTTCACTAATATTAAGCCTTCTTTGCCTGAATGGTTAAAGTTGTTGACTGAAAACCTTTTTCCCAATCTATATTAACATCATTTTTAATTGGTATATTTAAACAAGAATATGAAAATTTCTAGATTTTTTTTTAATTTTCCCAGCTAATGTGATTATAATAAGGATATGTTGTGACTGTATAGTGTTTCAGCAAGCTAGCCATCAAAATCTTGCAGGTTTGCTCCATAGTACTAATTGTGTCAATTTTGAACAGCTCCTATACTATTCTTAAAAGATTGTATAAAGAATGCTTTCTCTATGTAAATAATTATGAAACTTAAAATAGATAACATCTTTTACTGTGCCTTTTACTTTTAAGACAACAAGTTTAATGATTTTACCTTTTCTTTTCAGCTTCCTGTTCGAGAACGTTGATCCTTCCAACCCTAACATAACCAGTCTGTTCTCCGTGATTCCATCGAAGGGCGTGCTAGCCCCGCAGGACAGACAGACGGCTGTACAGGTCATCTTTAAATCAAACAAAGAAGTAACAGTGAAAGATCAACCCATCCTGAAATGTCAGGTGATCGAACCAAACATTGCCGAGGATGGTGAACTCATCGCCAGTATTCCGGTTAAAGTCTCCGTAAAGGCCGTCTTCAACAAGTAATTATACAAAAACAAATTCTTGAAGATCAGAAAGCAGGATACTTTAAAAACAATGTCATAAATTTACAGAAAGGCTGATGTTTCATAGAGATAGATCTTAATTGAAATAAATAAAAGTGTTATTTTGGTATACATGTTCTGTAAAAATGCTGTAGCATGGACAGAATTTTGAAATTTATCATAATTATAGTTTTATTTAATGAAGAATTAATGTATAACATACTGATATTAATTGAAGAAATACTGTTTTTCTATTTTATGTATCATATAGATCTATATTTAGTCTCTGTATTTATAAAATAACTTTTGTTCTATAGTAGGTTCTAAAACATTTTTTTGCTCTTGTTAAAGGTACAACATTTTACCAATGAGTGACATCAACTTTGGTTCCCTGTTAGTAAATAGCAAGAAAACACGAACATTTATAATTGAGAATAAGGGAGAATTTGATTTCAAATACCAAATATCAAAAATGATCAAAGAACCAGCCCAGCAGCCTGGAACCAGGTCAATGAGACCGTAAGTATTGCTTTCAGAAATTCTTTTCTTTTGTTTTTTAATTTAATTGAATTTAATTTTAATTCCTCTTATCATCCTATGAAAGGGAAACAACTTCTGCGAATCATGTCCCTTGAATTTGGCCTTATATTTAAATTTTGCTCTAAATGGACAAAAGAATAAAATCTTTAGTTTATGAAAAGTACAGAAAAGAAAAAAAAATCAAGTATGATCATTTCCGTCAGTAAGCCACTGAAATAGATTTAACATTTTGAATAAACCTCCTTTGTAGAATGTAATTATTGAAATAATGATATAGTTACTATAAATAGCAAAAATACCTCCCGAAAAGTGGCTAACGTGTCAAATATATTATAATGACATAAAAATATAATAATTTTTATATGATAGAACTATGTACTAACATGTTTGTGTTGTGGTGGCTGCAAAACAGATTTTATATATTGTCACAACCTTTTAGTTTGTATCACTCCTATTGTTTATATGTTTAGCATATTATATGCCTGAAAGTAAGCGTGTATATGTGTGTAAAGTATGAACTGTATTTAGCTCTGTGTATGTACATTTGTATGTATGTATGTATGTATTTAGATTGATTTGTTATATTCTGAAACAAATGGTATGATATGAACTTTAATGAATTATCAGCATAGGTAGTGTATATAAATATGTATTTTACATAGTGTTTATTGGTGGATCTTGTGATTCATTTTAGTGTGAGAGAAAATGATCGAAATGCACCCAAATAAAAATACATATACACAATACAATGTTTTCACAAGATGTTAACAATTAGCTAATATGGATCATTCTTATTGCGAGGGAAAAATAATTTAAACACATGTACACACGTTATTTTTATAATTACATTAATGTGACCTCCTCTGCCTATATGATTCATTCAAATTTAGAGGGATAATAATGCACATGTTATAAATATATAAATAAAATCATCTCTGCCCAATATAAGGTTCATTTTTGTTACAAGTGAAAGTTATCAAAACAGATTCCCACTCAAGATGTATGTTTACAATAATTCCATGCTTTAAGTTTTAATATTTTGCCAAATTCATCTGTTTATGTATCACCATCATTGTATAGATTCACTTAGAATTATGTCACATGATTTCCTCATTTTTTTCCAACAAATTCTCATGGTACAATGTGATCATTTCCAATGTCTCTGCTATATATATATGAATGTTAATTCTATGTCTTCTTCTTCTTCTATATTCTTTATATTCTATATTTCTGTCTGTTCCTCCATGTCTAGTTCCGTGGCATCATCTGTGTTAGGATCTTTACCAGGACGTAGTAAACAGTAAGTCTCCTTCAGTTGTTAACATTCAACGTTCAATTATGCTTCAGTGCCGTAATCATTATGTACTTTCACACCAGTGTTGTAACTGTGTAAAGTAATTTTCTTATGAATGTGTCAACTGCTGTCCAAAAAAGCACCTTTAAAAACAACGAAGAAAAAAAAATGAAAAGAAAATGTTAGGTTAGTGAACCCAGTGTTTGTAAGTTGGAATCTGGATTGTTTAAAATTTTGAACAATGTTGAAAGATGGATCATCTGAAGTAATTTTATAATGAATTAAAGTCAGCAAGCATGTATAAGTGGAGAATTTTAGATCTGTTAGTACTGGTACACAGCTTGATTTACCATTCTGAGTTAGACAATATTCAATTTATTGGAGCCAGTCTATTTAGAATAAGAAGTGAGTTATTTGTGGGGTTCACAGATTTATTGAGATTTTTTTTTTTTTAATTGACTTCATTTCAAATAATCTGAAGAACAGTCAGAGATATTTCTTATGTTTCCTTCAACTAAAAAACAGTGTATTTTTACCTCACAATTCCTATCAGCTTTTCTACATGTATGTAGCCTATATTGTCCTGTATGTATACCTTCTTCTCTCATTTCTTTATATTCTTCTTTCTATCTGTCCATAAAATTATAGCAACTACCAGTCTCACCATTCCCGTATCCTGGGTAAACAAGACTCAAGTCAAGTGTAAGTTTGAAATGATTTTTTTCATATTTAGTTTAACATTGTCATAAATAAACATCTGGAAATACATAAATAAACATCTGGAAATACATAAACAAACATCTGGAAATACATAAACAAGCATCTGGAAATACATAAACAAACATCTGGAAATACATAAACAAACATCTGGAAATACATAAACAAACATCTGGAAATACAGAGAGAGAGAGAGTGTGTGTTTCAAAAAGTGCTTTACTGTTATTAAAGTTGAATTAAATATTTCTGAAAAACAGATAAAAAGAAAAAATGTGAGAATCATTTACTGGTTAATTGGAATTAAATTTAAAGCATGTTAAATTTGTAGAATATGAAGCAAACTTCTGTCAGACCAAGAGTAAAACAAACAAAAAATCTCTGTCACCTAAACCCTTTGTTCTTTAATACTTGGTCTGCATTGTTCATTTTATCTGAACAGATTTTATACTTTACATAGCTCAATTTCTGTGTTTGGAAATTCTGAATATGTTTAAATAGACTGTTCTAAATTCTAAGCTTGGCAAAGTTGTTACAAAATTTCAACAGGTTAGCACTGTTCCAAATTGAAAGCCTGGCGAAGCCATTACACTAATTCATCAGTTGAAAATTAACTGTTCTTCTAAAGCTCAGTGCTTTTTCTTTTTTTCAAAGTTCATTAAAATCACCATGAAATAAATGATTTTATAGTACCTGGTATTGTTTTCCCTGTATACACCTTTTACATAGGATTTTTTTCTCTTTTTCTTTTTATTAATTTAAATATCTGTATAGACATATAGGTATATACATGTATTTACTATTGTTATAATTACAATATATAATTATGTGCATAGTATTACATGTATATGAATTTATCTTTGCCCTTTTTTTTTTTTTTTTTTTTAATATATATAATTATGTTTTATAACAGAATATTATTTTACAGTGTACTAAACCATTGTGATAATATTTATATTCTACATATTTAATACTTGCCAAATTATCACCTCAGCACTGGACTGTTGCACATGTTTTATTACTTCATGTGCAGTAATTTAACAGTCTAATGCTGTGATGATGGACATTTTATTTGTTACATTTGTTTTTGAACCAGCTTAAATGTATAGCCAGATTTGTTCTATGATTTATATTTCACTTCTTTTGAATACTATATATATGAGCCGCGTCACGTCAAAACAAACATAGTGCGTTTGCGACCAGCATAGATCCAGACCAGCCTGCGCATCCCTGCCAAAAAAAAAAATGCGCGGACACACAGGCTGGTCTGGATCCATGCTGGTCGCAAACGCACTATGTTGGTTTTGTCATGACGCGGCTCATATATACATGAATATATATGTATATGTGTGAGATGTTTTAGCTTAAATATATATATTATTTTTCTCAACGTATTCTCCTAAATATAAGGGGAATTAGCTTAAATCCTTTAAGCCATGACATTGCACTTTTTTTCTGGGAAAAGATGTGAATTTACAGGATTTATTGTAACCCTGCCCTCCCTAATTACATGTATAGACCTGTTCTGATTTCATTAAAATAAGGAACCAGCTTTGAAGGATGAATTGCGTTTCACTTGCAAATTCTTACTTTTGAAATACAGAGTATGGTCCCTGGTTTGTATCCGGTTTGCGGGACCAAAATATCAGAATGACATTGACAACTGAATATTGACGTCGGCCTTTCAACTCTAATTTCAAATGTAAAAGACATTTATAACAAATGTGACATCAACGTCTCATCACGGTAAAATGCTACGTACCATAATAGCGCCAAGTCTATAAGACGTCTATCCTCCTTATGATAATACGCGTTATATCTAATAGAGGGTGTATCATTTTGCTATTCATACTACATGTAATAATTATAATAAGTAATTCACATCTTTTCCCATTCATAACATTGCACAAAAATCTTTCCCTGTTCCTTATGTAGGCAAAAACATTTCTATTCCTAAAATGCAGGCCTGTAAAGGGAGATAAGCGTACAAAATCTCGAGATGGCTCTAGTTCAGGTAGATCTGTTGCCAAACCAAAGAAAACCGATTCGACCAGGTTTGTATCCGATTATTGGTGCACTTACTCTCTTTTAATTTTTTTTTGTTGGAAACTGACAAAACTGACTTCATTGTTTTGTTTTGTAACAATTTTTGTAGTGAAGATTTTAAAGTGGTAGCCATATTGTTTTGCCTTTGCTAAAATCATTTTACTGTGAAATCGGAAAAGTCTGTGGTCATATAAAATGATAACAAAAAGTTACAAGATTTTACAATTTTTTTTTTCTTTTGCTATGTCTGGTGAATGCAGGAATATAAAAAAATAAACAATAATGTTTGTTACAGTAGGCTGTTTTTCTTGTCATGTTAAAGAATTTGTTATATTTATAACTTGTCATGGAAACACTGAACTGGTTCCTAGCTATTGTTTTAACGTTATAGTCCAGCAATTAAAGCACTGGGAACAAGCTGATATAATTATGACAAATATTATTTTAAATGGGATAACCAAACTTTTTTTTAACTCATATTGAAATATTCTGTTTAGAAACTTGATATTATTTTAAAATAAAAATTTAGTGCATCGTTAGTCAGACATTTCAGACAAGACGAGGCAAAGATATTGAGATAATAATTTTATGGAAATGTTGGTGCCGGTACAGTCCTTTCCCAATTCACAGTAAACTAGCTTCAGTCATTCTAATATTGAAATTTTTTTCCCTAACAATTCAAAATGTTTGCAAAATGTTCACTTCTTTTTGTTAACCTTTTTTTTGTTTAACCAAACTTGTTTTAATTTTTGCACAACAGTTATGTTAAGAATCATTTAGTTATAATTATAATAATTTTTTTCTGATTTTGAAACTGAAAATTTTGATGTCTGTAAGAAATTTTTGTTTGTCAGTTTTCGGCACTTTTCCGAGAGATTCCCATGTATGGAAACTTTTATTCTCAGACTATTTCAAAACTGAGTACATATAACAATCATAAGTCATGCAAAGCCCATTTTTATTTCCATGGTTGATTAGGCTGTGTGATAGATGTTCTATATTTTCCTTATATATCTTTACTTTACATTTGTGACTTTGGGTTTATATATAAAACTATAATTCATGACTTTGGGTTCCATTAAAACTACTTTTGGCTAATTTAAGTTACAAAGTGTGAGCATGGTTTTACTTCTTTCTGTTGCAGAAATCTGTTGTCGTTAAATTTTTTTTTTTAATTTTTGAATTTTTAAAACTTTTATCTTTTTAATGATTTAATTTTAACTTTAATAAATCTGATAGGAAAGATGCTTTTAAAACAATTATTTTAAGTCTGTTTATGTCTCACTTTATTACAACTTCCCTATATTTTTATAAATATTAATTTTAATATATAATTAAATTTATGTTATTTGATAGAGAGAAATATTATTAGGAATTTTAATTAATTCATTGTAAATTTTGTCAAAAATAAAAATTTGGACCATTTTTCGGGGTGGGAATTATAATAAGCAAGAATTATATATGCATGAAGTAATAATCAAATTAGAATTTCTTGAGCTACATATGTATGAATTAATTCCCACGGCATGGCTTATATGATGTAGATGTCAGATGTGAATGGAGGTGTAACATGCATTTTAGTTATAATTTGGTTTCTTTATTTTACAGTGGAATAAAAATTATATTTAAATTTTTAGTCTGTGCAAACTGTGCAAGTTGTATATTTGTTTTGTCTAAGTAATTTGTAGATAGACAAGTTATAACCTCACCTCTAAACCCTTTCTTTGCTATTGCTTCATAAGTAACATGTTTGCTTACTAGCATTGATTGATTCATAATTTCAAAAAACTTTGGTTCACTAAATTAATAGGAGCCATTAAAAAGGAACAGATAAAAATATTTCTCATTCTTCAGATTGTTTTTTTTTCTGTACAACAAAACTTCAGTCTTTTAATGAACAGAAAAAATCTGTTAAACTGGCTTATTTAATATATAATTAACTTAGATGGTTTATTTTTAAGAAATATTATTAAAAATGCTGAAGAGAACACTTTAGAAAACATGAATCAATCATTTGACTTCAAGATCAATAAACTGATTTTAGAAAACCAGTCAAAAAAATGTTTACCATTGGTTCATTTAAAAAATTTATTATATCTCAAAATAACCAATCAAAATTGTTTTTAAATTAGTGAGTTTGAATTCAAAATGTATCTTATATTTTCATTGGTCAATCTCAATATGTAACAAACATGTAGACTGGTTTTCTAGATCCAATTTTGTCAGTCTTGGCCTTTAGTTCTGCTTCCTGCTATACTAACAAACCAGTCTATTTCTCTGCTTGCTGTGTGTAGTGAACAATCCGAAAGTGTTGTGCAGAAGCCAAGCCACATAAGTGGCACGCCTGCCAAGTCGGGCAGAGACCATCCAGGCGTTGGTAGTTCCATGCGTGGAAAGTTTACTTTATTCCAAAATAACAGGTAAAGTTGATGAAAAATAATTGTGTTGGAAAATCATTACAGATTTATGAAAAATTGTTTGTTCATTGTTCATATATGGTACGTATGGTCAAAACTTTTTTTAGTCAGGGGAGAAAACAATTTTAACCTGAATTATTCACATTGAAATATCTTCATAGAATTCACATGTTTTCAGGTGTTTTTTTTGTTGTTTTTTGGGGGTTTTTTTGTTATTTTTTCTTTATTCTTAATTGTATTCCTTTTGGGGGAATGGGGTTTTTTTTTGTTTTGTTTTTTGTCAGAATTTTTTTCTGATTGTTTAGAACTTTTTATTACAGCGATTTAGGTAGGAAAAAAAACACATCCTAAATTGATGTTATTTAAATATAGTACATTGTGATTATATACTTACTCTTCACTAAATGTAGTAAATAGCAGCAGTAAATGATAATGAAATAGATTGTTTTTATTTGCTACAAATTTCTATTTCCCTTATTACCGGTAGATTATTTTGAACATGCTTTGAAGTAAAAGTTCTGTAATTTTAATTGTTAATGTACATGCATATAAATGTTGTTTTTTTTTTGGTATTTTGTTCATTTTCAGTTTCAAGAAAATTTCAATAGATAGAATCACTTCTACGTAAATTTATGTGTTGACACTTACTCATAGATATTATTAAATTTGAATTTCTTTCTGGCTTATTAGAATTGTACATAAATATGTAGATTAAAGTAAGAAACTTTTTAAGCTTTGTAAACTTAATTTCAAAGTGATTGCATGATAAAAATTAAAACTGTTAAATCAAAGTCCTACCTTGTTATCTTTGCTGCACATGTTTTAGTCAGATTATCGGTATTCATATTTAATCATGCTAAAATCAAAGCATCATGTATTAATAGGGATATTTCAAGGGAATAGTTTATGAAAATGATCAATTTGTGTAGCAGTCCGTGACCAAGCGATGTTTTATAATTTCAGACAAGAAATGGGTGGACAGTCTAAGTTACAGCTCGGAGCTTTCACGATATTCCCAGCATTTGGTATAATCTTACCAAACGGTCATCAAACCATCACTGTCGACTGTGTGGCCGAGTCACAGGGAAGATTTGACGAGGTATAAAAATTTTTTATACATGTCATATTCATATATATTAGATTGTATTTAAAATTTAATATACCGGTATATTGTAATTAAATTGTAAAATTTGATTAACTAAAGATCTGTCTGAAATTTATTTCCTAAGCTGAATGGCAAGTTTTCTAGGCTCGAATACTCAAGTTTTCTAAACCTTGGAAAAAAAGCTCAGAAATTAACATTTTCTTTGATTGCAATTGCAAATTTTCTGAGCTCACAAAGGCTACAACTTTTCATACATAGGGAGAATTTTTGTGTATACAATAGCAAAAACCCTTAATCAGTTTCTTAATTTTAATATAAAATAAGGAAATATTAAACTTATAGAGCATTTACATAAAAGCATTGTAACATTCATACGTAAATAAACAGTATTTTAACTTTAAATTATAATTTTGTAGGAGTTAAGTATAGATATAGCTGATAGAGATCCAACTGATCACCCAGGTGGCATATCATACAAGTTGCTGGCCGAGGCTTGTATCCCGTCCATTAATGTTGACGACCTTGGTTCGATCTTTGAGGAGCACCGTGTCTGCAAGAACTTGAGTGTCTGGCAGCACACAAACTCTGTAAGTTCAATCTTTATTTGCTTATTAAGCATAATGGATAATTTTTTGCTTTGAAATTATCCTTAGCAAGGGTACGGAGTTTCAGTTTCATAATTGACACAACAAATGGTGTAGTGTCTGAAATCTTATAAAAGTGAATATAAGAGTGCCTTAAGCTCAGTTGAGCTGCCATGGCATTGAAACTTATATGTAAGTATAGAACTTAAGTAAATCAAGAGGAGAGAACACACTTAATATAAGAAGTTAGGTATATAAAGTTTTTCTTAATTTTTCATAATTCTTATCTGATACAGAGCTTTTCTGAAAAGTTATGCATTATTTCCTTCATTATTTTGCATTCCTATGATTGAAATAGTGAGTTGAATACATTTAAATATTTGGATTGACCTATCCAGGAGAGGCACAAAAATTACTGCCCATAAGTTATATTGAGTTTGTGGTAATAATTTTTTTGTACATGGAATTGGAGACTCAAAAGTTCTTTCTGAAGTGTTTCTTTATTTTGTTGTTCCTTTTTTGTTTGACAACTAGTCAAGCTTATTTATTTTGTAATCAGAGTTGTTTCCCCTTTTTTACAGCTGGAGAGTAGTGGTGTTTATGCTGAGGATGAGAAGAAATTTGTGTTTAACAACGTGATTGTTGGACGTAAAGCTACTGCTAGATTCAAGATCTCCAACAACCAGAAGGTCCCATGTGACGTGGTGTTCACTGTAAAACCCCTAGGTGCAAAGAGCCGGCAACAAGACATATTTGAAGTAGAACCTGGCAGGTCTCAAATTATGAACCACAGTTACGTGTATGCCACTGTTACCTTTACTCCACCTTCAATGCAGGTATGTCTAATTTTTCTAGAAATATTTTCAAATTAAGAAAAATTAACGAAACTTTATTCGGTATTTTCTTATATGCATGTATAAAGCAGCTATATTTTTTTTTTATATCCACATCTGTTAAAAATGGAATAAAATCACAAATTAATAGATTTACAATAATATTAAAGATATTTTTTTTTTTATAAAATGCTTTATGCCATAAGTTGAAGTAACCTTTGAAACTAAAATCACAAGATTTAAAAAAAAAAAAATTCTAATTGATCATTCTACAAAAATCCTCTAAATCTGTAAAAGTAAAAGACTGTGCTTAATAAATTTTAGGTGTATAAACATTTAAATGTGTTTTGAACCTTTTTGCAGAGTTTCAGTGCATTGTTTGAAGCAGTCATTGACGGACTGTCACCTAACCAGGCCAGAGGCAAGACCCTCACATTTGAAATTGCTGGTGATGGTAACTTACCCAGAATCTCTATTACCAAGCCAACTGTAAGAAACAAGAGAGGACAACCATTACTCTTGTTCAAGAAAAATCTTGTTGGTAGAACAGAGTCACTTCCCTTGGTTCTGCAAAATGATGGCACTTTGCCAAGTAAGGTATGTAGAAAATGATGATCAAAGTAATTTGATTGGTCGGTTTTAGAGTTTAGATTGAAAATCGACCAATGACAGAGATCCAGTTTCAGGTTAATTTGTAATTGCATTGTTTAAAAAAAAGTTCCGTTAATTTTTGTGTCACATACGAAGAGACATGTAGATTTTCATATTTATTGTTAACTTTAACGTTTGTTTTTTGGAAATGATTCACTTTCATGTTAATTAATTTCATTCTACTTAACTTATAATCATACATGTAGTTACATTACATTTCTTTGTACATGGTTACAAGTGTTCAGGCATTTACCAGAAGTTTAGGTTTTTTATATTCCTGAAGGCAGCCTTTTTCTATATAAAACAAATTGACATAATGCTAAATTTAGGGTATTGAGATTTTCTTAAATTTTGAACTTGCACCCATGTTTGTATATAGTGTTTATTTTTCAAACTTTCAACTGTTTTGTGTATTTTTTCTCTAGGTTGACATAGATCTTATAGACCCTGATGGAGTGTTCAAACTATTGCCAGCAGAAAACACAAATGCTATCATGGCAGATGACGAGGATGAAGGTATAGATACAGCTTAAATAAATCACTAACATCATGAATTTACCATATATTGTATATCCTCACCTTAGTGCAGTAATAGGTTAACTTCTATTTAAATATATAAGGATTTAAGCCATTACTGCTTTAAGGTGACAATATATGCTTGAGAAATTATAAGGAGTAAATGTATACACTCTCCATCCAAATTTTGCAAGATAAAAAGTTGGTGGTATTATTTCTTTATCAGAGAGGAAGGTTTTAACCTTTAGCGTGCTGGAATGTTAAGTGAGTAGCCTCAGTGACACCAGTATAGAGTCAGTCCAGCCTGTATATCCGTGCAGTCTGACCAGGCTCTATACTGTTGGTGAGCAACTTCAAACTTTCATCTTGATATCCCCAAAATTTGTTATGGAGAATTCAAAAATTTGAAGCTGGGCAAGTCCATTTAGGAAAATCAGCAGCTTAAAGGTTACAATGTATGACAAGATAATTTTATGATTTTCTAGTCAAACAGCCGTTTAGACCTAGAACATTTCCTTAACTATTCAAGAGAAATATTTCGTTATCTCTTATAGTTATCTCTTAAAGATAATTTATTTGAAACAAATAGAAATTATTCATTTTTTTCTTTTATTTTTTAAATCAGATGCATCCAGAAGACCACACACAGCCTCAGTCAATGTCAGTGTTGGTGAAACTGTCGCCTTTAAAGTCAATTTCTGCCCAACGGCAATCCAGAGGTCACAGGCACATGTTCGTGTATCGGTGATTGACAACCAGTACGAGGATTCTGTAATCCAGCTTGTTGGCGAGGGATACGAGGATGAAATCTCATTGGACAAGATAAACAGCGTAGATGTACCCATTGACCCCGAGAGTGAGGAAGGCAATATGGCTGAAGATGATGTTTCAGGTGACTAAAGAAATAAATTCAAATTTAAAATAAAATATTTACTGTTGTTTTCAAGGGGCATTTTAAAACACTTTGTTAAGACTGCAAGAACAGTACTTATAAATCCTTGAAATGTTTAATGTTTAGGTAAATACTCTTCTTCATATATATAAAGATGTCCAATCAAACTTGAAAAAAATTTTTTACTATATTTTGATTGGAAATAAAGTTAGTAAATAGCCAATAAAGCTACAGAAGTACAGGTTTATAAGCAATGAAACTGCATTTTTTTAAAAATATTTGCAAGTAATGAAAAGGGGATTGATTTTTATAGACAAGGCTAAATTGACATCATTATTGTAATGGCCTATATAAAATGTCTTTGGTTTCAACTTAACAGAAATTAAGCATAGAAAATAAAAACTTATTCTTAAACTTAAGCATAAGTTTTGTTATCAAACTTGCTTTTAAAATTTGTAACAAAATATTTGTCAATTTTTCTTACAGCTGCAAAACCAAATCTTATTCGGTTTGGAGACTGTTTTATCAACGAGCCTCGTACTTTGACATTCTCGATGACAAACCATTCCAAGACAGATGCAATCAGATTCCAGTGGCCTGATCATCCACAGTTGAAATTCTCGCCCACTGTAGGTCATCTCCATACCAACTGTAGTAAAGATTTCACAGTGACCTTTAAATCTGACCAGCCAAAAACACTGCAAGAGTCTGCAGTGCCGTGTAAAGTTACCAAGATTACCTTTAACAAACCAGGACAGGTAATTTAATGACAAAAACTTGTTTGATGAACATTTTGTTTAAAAGTAAACAATCATTTGCATACTTATATGACAAAGGAATGGTTCGGAGAAAAGAACTTGAAATATTTTCATGCATATTTTTACAAACTTCAAAAGTTTTCATAAGGCAACTTCAAAAGTTTTCATATTTAAGACTTTAAGAACTGTTATTATTTTATCAAGACTGTTTTACTGGTATTATTTTAAATGTTTTAAAAAACATGTTATATTTATTAATTTTATAGGCAACAGACTGGGATGACCGTATACGTACTGTCAAGTGGGTTGACATACCAAACTCTCCTGTAGAGGGCAGCACCACCGGAACTAAGACAGCCACCACAGCCACGCCTAGGCCAGCTAAGAGGAAGGTTGTAGAAACTGAACCAGAACCTCCTCATAGCGAGGTTGCCGACTCGGCTCGAAATGTTGATCTGCTTGTCAGTGCCGTAGCTGATTATAGTAAATTCAAGTGTAAATTAGACAGTATCTGCTTCAGAGAGACTTTGATGTTCCAAACCAGAGTTTACGAGTAAGTGTATCATGTTTTACTTTTCTCACTATTTCAATATATAATATAAAGATAAATTACAGTTGCATTATTTCATCAATGTGTCACATCAATATTTGTGTATTAAATGTGAAATAACATGAAATGAAAAGAATTTTAGTCATGCTGATTATTTTCTTCTTTTTATTTATGTTTACATGTTTAGATGTAAACAGTTAAAGGTAAGTATGAGATTGACCAGTTGGCTATAAAATTATAACAGACTTTGCAAAACATTTCTTCAATGCATACTTGCATTACAAAACTTTCTATTTATAGCAATGATTATCGTAATGAATTTTCTTTATCTACAGGTTTCAGATGAGTAACAAGGGATCGGTTCAGCTAGATTACAGTTGGCAGGTAGTAATGGAGAACTTCACACCAACCATACAGCGTGCTGTGACCTTCATCTCTGAAGGTGACAGGCCCGAGTCTCGTGTAGACGTAATTGACACACAGTACATTCCGTTCACTATAGAGCCAGAGTATGGCACAATTATGGCAGGAAAGAAACAGACATTTGCTGTCAAGTTTACTCCCCTGGATACCAATGATTATGAAGGCAGACTGGTCTGCACGTAAGCTGACAATTTTATTTTATTTTTTTTAAATCAACTGACTGGTTTTTAGAACCAACATGTGGATGCACGACTTGATTTAATCTAACTTTTATTAAAACTTCAGGACATAATTGACTTTGGATTTTTCATGTATGGTTGGTGGTTTTACTTGGGTGTCCACTTATGTCTGAAATAATGCCTGGCACCATCTGTCTTCTTTCATTGGTAAAAATGAAAATTGACATATGACATGTACAGTGTATATGTTGCTTTTGTGCATATCTTAAAGGTTAAAATTATATGAAAAGATGTTATTTTGGAAATATTTTAAGATGTTGTATCAATTAGGTTAAAAATAACTAACAAACTATTATAAGGGGTGACTCTGCACAAGAGAATTTTAGGAAGATAAACTGGTATTTGATTAACTATGATCATGTATAATAAGAAGAGTAATCACCTTAAGTTGGTACTGTACTTAGTGAAATTATAATTGTTGTTTTCCTTTTTAAAGGGGTTTTGGAAAACATGTAACTGGAGAAGTATGGTAAAGGGATATATTAGGTCAGTGGATGTTAGAAACCAATATTGCTAATTCATTTTAACCTTTGTTTTGTAGGATTTCAAATCTAGAGAAGAATTCACAAGGTCCAGTACTTGGCATAAAAGGAAAGAGTTTAATGCCATATTGTCACTTTGAGTTGGAAGATTCTGACTATATTACAAACGCCCGCCGCAATCCTGAGATGAGAGGACCAGGTGGGGCACCTCCTGGCACAACACTCGACCCTAACACTAGAGTGATTGAGTTTGAAACCACAGGAGTGTCTGTGAAATGTACAAAGTAAGTCATGACTGGTTATTAACAAGAACTTAGTCTAACCTCCTTTCTTTTACAAATGCATGTGAAAATTTCACAGAAAAAAATAAGTAGCAATAAAATTAACTTGTTACCAGAATCATGTAAAGTGAGCATCATTTGTTATAAAAAATGTGGAAATTGCTGCAGAAAGGATTATATTGGCAAGAATGATATATAGTTTCATGTGACCTCTCACACATTCCCTCCTATAACATTCCTGTCTATAAACTTCATACCAAATGTTTGCTACAAAACATGTTCAAGTATTAATTTACATGTAATTTGTGAAACATAATTATTTAGAAAAATCATAGTTATATATATTAATTATTTCAGATCATTTGGTATAGTTAACCCCACTAGTCAGATATACAGTTACCAGTGGATATGTGAGGATGAAGTTGACCCAAAGAAACCTTCATCATTCCTCTGTGTACAACCTAAAGGACAAATCAGGAGTGGAAAGAAAGCTACTGTAAGAGTTTAGTTTTGTAATGGATAAATTTCTTAAATTTAAGTGCTAAAATTTGGATAAGATTGTATTTGTAGGAGCCAGAAATGTGAAAATTACCTTAATTCATGCCAATGTTTAGACATGTGGTGTGATTTTAATCTGTATAATAGGTTTTTGTTACTGATTTTGTTGTCGTTTTTTTTTAAAAAAAAAGGTCAAATCACTGTGTTTGTGACAGTAGCTTTAAGTATTACAATCTAAAACAACTGTAACTAACAAGTTTTAATATGAAATGTTATTATTTTATTAAAGGTAACATTTGAGTACAGCGCCACTCAGCTGGACGTGGTTGAGTCATTCTGGAGATTTACGATACCG
Organism: Ruditapes philippinarum; assembly: GCF_026571515.1. Classification (NCBI taxonomy): domain Eukaryota; kingdom Metazoa; phylum Mollusca; class Bivalvia; order Venerida; family Veneridae; genus Ruditapes; species Ruditapes philippinarum. Next base: position 128,104 of record NW_026856449.1, read on the forward strand.
GAACAGAATATCAACATTCCATTCTTACTTGTTGGTCAGGCGAAGGAACCGGACATCATCATGGATAGGTCACACATGAACTTTAAGGCTCTACTTATAGGTAAACATGATTATTGAGTAGTTGACATTATTTTAGCATAGAATTATTGATTACATAAAATTAATGCTTTAATTAAAATTGAAGCGCCATGGTAAAATATAGTAAATTATGCAATTATACAGGGCATAAAACATTGGCCATGGAATATTGAGAAATTTCTTATTTAACCATAAAAGATTTATTGAGTGAATTATTAAAGAAAATTTTTCCAAATTTTGATGTTTTATAGACATGAATTATTTTGTTTCATCGAGTGGTATTTAGAAAAAGATCTTTCAGTTATCTAGTGGTAAACACTGGTGTGAAAATTCATTGAGTGTGTATATTGTAGTAAATATTAAGTTGATATTCATATTTTGATTCTTTCCTACTACTGGGTGCTAGGGGTCATGGATGGAAACTTGCACTACCCTCAATCAAACCGAACCTGCAACATTGTCAAGTTTGCCATTTATTAGGGATTCCATTCCTCTCTATTTTATCATGATATGGATAATAATGTAATCTTAATGTTTGATTTTTGATTATAATAAATGTGGAATCTGTTTGTATAAAATGTAATGTATGTATCTAGGTCATGAAGCCAAGGAAACAGTGTTGCTGATCAACAATGAGAACCAATCATTCCACTTCAATTTTGATGAAGACTCCACCCACTCAGCAGGATACTCCGCCCACTTGTTTGTTGAACCAATGGCTGGTGTTCTACCTCCTAAATCCAAGTAAGATTAGTTTTTAGCTCGACTTTTCTATGAAAAGGGGAGCTATCCTACTCGCCCCGGCGTCGGCGTCGGCGTTAGCGTCGGCGTTGGCGTCACACCTTGGTTAAGTTTTTCGTACCACCCCACTTTATTTCAGAAGTATTACAAGTATGGCTTTGAAACTTACCATACTTGTTCACCATCATAACCTCCATCTACAGACAAGAGTACATAACTCTGTCAAGGTTTTTGACAGAATTATGGCCCTTTTTTGACTTAGAAAGTGTATTGAGCTTGGTTAAGTTTTTTTGTACCACCTCACTTTATTTCAAAACCATTGGAGGTATTGCTTTGAAACTGACCATACTTGTTTACCATCACGACCTTCATCAACAGACAAGAGGACATAACTCTGTCAAGGTTTTTGACAGAATTATGCCCCTTTTTGACTTAGAAAATACATTGAATATGGGTAAAATCCACTTATTGCCTTAACCCTTTGAGATATTGCTTTGAAACTTTTAATGCTATTTCACATCATTACCCCCATCTGTTACGCAAGAGAAGGTAACTCTGTCAGGGATTTGTTTTAAAAATTAAGGCCTTTTATCGACTTAGAATCTTGGTTAAGTTTTTTGTACCAGTCAACTTTTTGACTGAACTGGTTGAGATATTAAATTGAAAGTTGGAATACTTGTTTACCATCATGTCCCAAACATGGGCAGGAGAAGGTAATTCTGTTAAGGATTTTATTTGAATTATGGCCCTTTTTGACTTAGAAACTCAGTTAAAATTTTCATTCTTGTCCACTTGTTGACCTAACCATTTGAGATATTACTTTGGAAGTTGGAGTTCTTATGTGCCATCATGAGACCTATCTGTAAGCAAGAGAAGATAACTCTGTGAAAATGTTTCTTGATTTGTACTTAGAAATTCCTAGTTAAAGTCTTGTGTGCCCTTAACTGTCAAAGTTTTGTTTTATAGGCAAGCACTAAAAAAGTCGAGCGCGCTGTCCTTCTGACAGCTCTTGTTTTACTGCCTTTCCAGTATATTTCAACACAAATACATAATTTCCTTGGTTACTATAAATTAAATTCAGTTTAGGCATTTAACAAAAGATGATTTGCAAGTACATTATCCCTCCTTGTTCATGCAATATTTCAATTATTTGTTATTAGATGTATAGTCATGTAGCTAAAATACAGTTGTAAATTTGTTTCATCAACAGTAGCTTTAAGCAACTAGTAAACAATTTAATCTAGAACAAATATTTCAAATTTTGACGTAAAATTTCATTATGATATTTAACATTGGATTTTACAAAAACTATTGTTTGTTTTCTTGTCATGCAGGATTCCTGTGGATCTATACTTCACACCAAATTCTGACAAAGAAGTAAATTTCAACCTGACATGTAATGTACGTCGTAAAACACTGCCAGTTTCACTGAACGTGAAAGCAGAAGGCTATTCCATGGATTGTACGTTACTGTGTGAGGATTCCCTCGGTAACAGAGTAGAATTATCACCAGACGGTCTAAGTCAGATCAATTTTGGTGAGGTAAGGGAAATAGTTCATGTGATTATGTATACCTTCAGCTACAGAGTGAAGTTATTTCAGTGAAATATATACACTAATATTGAATAAGTGTTTAAGTAAAGTATCCAGCATTATAAACTCTTTATATTATGTATAAAGTATTTATTCAAGATTCATTTGGTAGCCAATTTTTATCTGAAGTATCTGTTGATACTTTAATATAAAGTCTTAAGTTCTAAAACTTTTCAGGCCGAATGGTACAGGTCACTGACATTGTACCATTTCTCCACTCTAAGGTTCCTAAATACAGTAAAAAATAAATTCATGAATTAAGCAATCCTGCAAATGTCTTACCAAACTAATGTGAATATATGATATGCTATTGGAATATTTTGATATTGAAATAACTTGTGTATTTCAGGTGGAAGTGAATGAGCAACAGATTCGCAATTTGTTCATTCTGAACTCTGGCAAGTTTAACTTTGATTATAACTGGGAGCTTAACATGGCAACAAAGCGTAAGGATATGGTGACGATCACACCGATGTCTGGTGGCGTGAACCACGGTGAGAGGAAGAAATGTATCCTGTCTTTCTGTCCGTCTGCTAGAATGACCTTGAGAGATTCAGAACTTGCTCTTAAGGTAAAGTTTTTTTACATTTTCACAAATGTTTTTTAGTTACAAGTCAATTTTTAGAAAAATGCAAAACATTAAAGTTGAGAATGATGTTTGTTCTATTTTTAGATAAAGTAAGTGATTAAACTCTTTAAAAAATTGAAGTAGTAATAACTTATTTAGTGCCCCATCAGTCTGTATATTTGGGTTGTCTTACCAGACTCTGTACTTTGGCTTGATTAACTTTGCTACTTTGATATCGCGATTTTTCAGGCTGATATGGGACAATATGAATATCACAGATTGACAAAGCCATGTGACACTCAAATGCAGGAAATAAAGATTGTTATCTGTTCTGATAGGAATCAGTTGGATTGATTTGGTCATATTTCTCTCATAATCTTGTGATATGTTCCTATAGTGTTAAAGTAATATTCTCGATTTTAGATAAGAATTTTCCATATGGAAAACATGAGAAAATAAGATTTCTACCAATATGATACAATCTATTGTACAATTTTATTCTTGATATATCAGCTGTACCTATGTATATTTTCAGATATCCCATGGACCATCTTACCACATAGCTTTGAATGGTCTAGGTGTGAGTCCAGGCCTCCACTTCTCATTCCTGACAACCAACTTTGGTAGCTGTTTTATATACCGTGCTGGCATGCCGACACATACCAAGGTGCTCAAACTTACTAACAAGGATAAGAAGGAAATAAGGTATGTCCTTTCTACATTCTTAATTTATAGCTGAAATAAATTTCATATGCATGTAAATTATAAGAATGAAAAAGATCTAAACTGTATTGGTGCAACAATATAATAACTGCTATTGTACATGTCTCTCTAATGAGAGCCTGCTAGATTTGCATAGATGAGAAAGTATTAGGTCTTTGGGCCTGCTGTGCAGCAAGAGTGAGGCATGGGAAGTTGTAGAATACACATTACTTTCAATCAAAATTTGATGAAAGTGTGTCTGTTTGTTCTCCACTGCTATTTCATTTGATATATATTTATAAGTTGTCATTTGCTTGTGGAGGAAAGGTTTTTTTTTACTCATTATCAGTTGAATTTTCAGGCATCGATCTTTTTTCCTATTGGAATTTATGGAACATTTTAAAATAATTTTCTCAGAAATTTCACTCATATAGGAAACAATTTGTTCTCAATTCAGCAATTTACTTAATTGTTTAACAAGAAGAATAGACCAGAAATATTTCAAATTTGTTATGAGTTAAACAATGATTCAGTAAAAAAACTGTTTATGAATAATGTTGTTTACAAATATATACATGTATATTTTACAGTGTTGATTGTCTTTACACACCAACCAATCATTTACATCACACATTTGAGGCATGTGTTATCCAGCCAGGACAATCTGTAGATGTAGCATTTACATTCTATCCTAGAGAAGCCAAGAAATACAAGGAAATTGTCACATTTGAAATCAATGGTCTTTCTAAACAGGACGTGGAAATTAACGGCCAAGGAACAGAGATGAAGGTGTGTAATTTTATGTAGTCAAAAATTATAAACTGTTTTGTATAGTATTCTTGATGGAAGTTTGACACAATGGATTGTAGGGAGTGTTAGTAAAATAAAGATTCATCCAGTAAAAAAATCTAATCATGTTGAAAACCTATCAGAATGGGTTTGGCCATTTTTTTCAGAAGCTGTATGTAATAATGTTCATAATTGGCCCTTTGGATCCTTTCTTCCTCCAGAATTAATGTTGGAAAATCACCATATTACCATAACAATGTCAATTTGATATTTTTCCAATTAACAATAGATTTAACTTTTATACAGTCTTAGTGATGCTTCACATAGAGAAAATTGAAATACTGGCCTGAGTTGCTTCTTTGTATACTGGTACCAAAATTGTGATGGGAACCCATACACAAAGTATAGATATGCAATTTATAAAATGTGAAAATGCTTGGTTTTATTACAGATTGAGGTAGCAGACCCAAAACACAAGATGTTGAACCTTGGTGCTCAAGTGGTTGGCAAGGTTGTAAAACGTTATATCCCCATCATCAACAACAGCCCTGCTGCTATAACTTTCACCCTGGCCTTGACCCCCACAACCCCAGCCCTACAACAACCAGGAGTGTTATCTATATCCCCCACCCATCAGATTACTCTGGAGGGCAAGGGTGGCACCTGTAAGGTAGAGGTGATTTTCAAACCAACTGGTAGGATACCACAGTTCATGGAAGAGGTAAATTTGTTGTATTTCATGTACATATGAATTTGATCCAACAACTCAGCTGGTTGAATCTTGTATCAGGCATTAAAATTTTAATTATGTTGTGCAGTTATGGAAAGTCAGCTCGTTTACCTGATGCTCTGATTGTTTTATGGTCAGCCTCCAAGGATCGTGAACACGCATTGGCGGTATATTATATTTATGAAATGTCGATTAATAAGTATTGTTGACACACACAGAAACTGGCCTATAATAACTGGTTTGCTGCAAAACTTCAAAGATAACTAGAATTAAAAATACTTGTTTTAGTTAAGTCAGATGATGTTGACTTGTATTATTCTTGTAGTACAAGTTGCTTAAAAAAATTTTGAAGGACTAGTTGCTGTTGTTGTAAATTTGTAATAAACTTTTGATTTGTGTAATCACGATTTTTAAGACCTTTCAAGTACATGTAATCCTTAATAAATTGTTTTATATTTATGTATTTGATAATATCAGGTGTTGTTGGAGTGTGCCGGTCTCTCACAGCCATTGTTTGTGATGCAGGGCTCATGCCTTGGCATGGAGATCTCACTCGACACCGTGGCAATACCATTTGGTGCCGTTGTTCAACGCAGCCAGACTTCTAGAAAGATTGTTATGACAAACTCTGGAGACATGAATGCCAAGTAAGTCCCAACCTCATTTGTTATTGAAGATATATGATCTACAAACTCTTATTATTTTAAAATCTTCATGTTTAAAAAAGCCGTAAGAACCCGAATAAATGCATATAATAAAATCTTCATGTTTAAAAAAGCTGTAAGAACCCGAATAAATGCATGTATATACTTTCATTTGACTTTCTTTAGAATGCAAATGTTTATTTAACAAACATTTAACTATCTTAATTAATAAAATCTTAGAAACTGTGATTTATATTTTTGCAAATTAAATTATTTAATACAAAATTTAGTGTACAAACTTTACTAGAACTATTTAATTTGTGTTTAACAGATTCTGCTGGGATATAAACAGTTTTAAGCCTGATTTCTCAGTTTACCCTGTGGAGGGATACATCACACCTGGTATGGAAGTGACATTTGAAGTATTCTTCCACCCACAAGAAATAAGCCAGGATATAAGATATGATGTAAGGACACTTGAACTTTTTTAACATCTTGTAAATTATTGTATGTACTAAAATTCTCACTATTATATTTTGGAATTTATCAAAGTTCTGATTTCTAAGGTGGAAACTCTAACTCATGCACTTCTTATAATGTAAATGAGATACCATAGCTTGGTCTTTAACTCTTTCAAATTTGCCATTTTACAACTATTTTTGTCCAACAAAATTTGTAAATTTGAAGTTAAGCATTACTATGTACTTATTTATTATGTAAAATTACTATGTTCTTATTCATTATGTAAACTTAAAATGTTGACTCCAGGTTCCTATGTACAATGTACAGAAATCCCAGTCATCATCAGATTTTCTTTAAAAAAAGAAATAAATACTAGTAACACTGTCATCAGTACATAGGTATAATCAGAACGCTACTTTTTTATTATTCAGAAATTGCGATGTTTCCTCGAAGGTGGACCTCATAAGCCTGTCACTTTGACCTTGACTGGAACATGTATCGGTAACCCACCAGTGAGAGAAGGTCAACATTTCTCCACCAATGTTAGAGTCAAGGATACTAAAAACTTGACCATTCCAAACCGAAGCAACCAGACCTGGCATTTGAAGCCAATCATTGAGGGCGAGCAATGGAGCGGTCCGGTATCGTTTACCGTTGAGCCCCAGCAGACAAAACATTACGAGCTCACGTATTTCCCTATCACCATGACAACCGAGGGTAAAAAACACCAGGGCTCGATCTTCTTCCCACTCCCAGATGGTACAGGGCTCATGTTTAACTTGGTCGGCACAGCTGAAGCTCCCAGACCCAGTGGAAAGGTTTCACGTGACATCCCGAGCAAAACCTGGTACAATGAAATGTTACCTGTACATAACTGGCTCAAGAAGCCACAAAGGTTGGTAACTAATGTCATGACATTGGAAATAATATTAAACGTTCTGAAGAAAAACACAAGTTTCAATAAAAGAATTAGAAAATACCATAATTTTTTTTTTAATTTTTGAGAGTTTCAAAAATGCTTTTCCTTATACATGTACATGTTTTTGTTTAGTATTTAAAATGATAGTTATGGGCATTTTTTATTTTCATGATGAATTTCTACTTCAAATGGTTTTCAGATTTCAAAATAATTTTAACATAATTATACAGAATTTTGTTGCACATCTCACACATTGGTCCTATGTTTTACAGGTTTAGAGTGAAAGTTGAGCCAATGAGACAAGAAAAGTTTGATACAGGTACACAGATCAAGTCTATGGATTATATAGACGTACCTGCCAGCAGTAAGAAAGATTACAAACTCTCTTTCTATGCCTACAAAGAGAGTATTACATCAATGAAGGTAATTTAACATTTCAAATGATCATTTGTATAAGAATGTGACAAACTTCTGACCTAAAGTTATCTCCATGGGCTTTTGTCACGATCATTGAGCCAGTTCAATGGATCATATAACAAGATCAGTTGCAGATTTTTGGATCTGTGTAGACTTGCAAGCCTTTTGATTATTTTGGAGATCAATTTTACTATTTAATGTTGATATTTCTGAAATGAAGAATGGCTTATTTCCGAACTTTAAACTGGGTACACCTATTTAATTGTGTCAGGTACAATAAGAAGTACAATCATTTCTCCTTTAAAATTGATATTGATATCTGCCAACAATATAGAATTTGGTCCGCTTTAAATAAAAGAACAAAATACAAATTCAATTGTATAGAAACTGGTAAATAAATGATGTAATTATCTAAATGTTATTTGGTTATTATTACAGGTGACATTTATAAATGAGCCAACCGGAGAATACCAGTACTATGAGGTGACATTCAAGGCAACACGACCTGGCGTGATCAACACCATTGACCTTGTGACCCCAGTTAGACAAAGTGTCCATCACAAGATCAAGTTGGACAACCCGCTACCGCAGGCTGTGACCTTTGCAGCATCCTGCAATGTACAGGAAGTCCTTATGCCGAGCACTCTGAATGTACCTCCAAACTCGAGTGTTAGTCTTCTAAAAAGCATTTTAGATGAAATTTTCCTTATGTGAAAATGATGCCACTTCTGTCTAGCTTAGAATTGAGCTTACTTTGGTTTTCAGAAAGCTTTTTTGTGTAAAAGTTTCAAATCATTTATTCAGTAACTACTTCAGTTATTCAAAGAACACATGTATAGAAATGTGTGGCTGCTGTTGAAATACTACATTGTTTCTTTCACCTGGATAAGCTTTAGATATGAGAAACCTGTTAGAAGTAGCTTAATATAAATGTTCTCAGTGTATTCAATATCTGTTGCTGTGTATCATTGAGATATCAATTTTATTTCATCATAGTTTGATGAGGTTTATATATTTCACTTTTCAAGTCAAGATAATTCAAGTGTGACAATTGTACATAACATTTCAGGCTGATTTTACCTTGGAGTATCAACCATTGAGAGTTGGTGAGAGCACTGCAAGACTTGAGTTTAGCAACAATGAGCTAGGCTTCTACTACTATGACCTCAATCTGAAGGCGACCTCAGCTGGGCCAGAGAGAGCCCTGTACTTCAGGACCTGTTTGGGCCAAAGTCAAGTCCAAGTTGCAAAATTCTTGAACTTTGCAAAACAGAAAACAGACTACACTTGCAAGGTAAGTTAGCGCAAGGAGTTTGAATAAAAGAAATTAAAAATAAGCTATCTACTGTTGCCTCTTTAATGTGTACATCTAGAGTTTCTGAGTGAGTTTTAACTTAAAACTAAAAAAGAAACAAGAAAAAACAATACCTTTAATTGATATTCTTTGATATCTTTTGTCAGTAAAATATTAATTTAATTTTTCCACAAAACTATTTTTTTTCCAGGTTGATAACGGAGATTTCCATGTTGATAAAACAGTGGCTGCAGCACCAGGATCAACTGGTGGAACAGAAGTAGGTCTGGATGTCTCGTTTGAACCGTCACGTCTAGGAGAACAGAGGGCGCTGCTAGTGGTGAGCTCTCCAGTTGGAGGTGAATACAGTTTCCCGCTCTTTGGTACCTGCATTGCTCCAAAACCACAGGGACCATTTATGATCAAGTCAGGATCCACTACGACCATATCTTTCAGAAATGTCTTCAGTAGTACAACAGCATTTACTTTCCAAGTTGACAATCCACTTTTCCATTTAGTAAAAACAAGTGAAAATATTCGCTCACGTAAAGATCATAGAATTTCTGTAGGCTTTGATGGAAACGAGGTTGGTGCAAAAGCGGCTGTCATGGGCAAACTCATTGTGACATGCCCAAGATCTGCTGGTGGGAATTCTAACGTACAGTGGGTGTACTACCTTAAAGGTATTACCCAATAAATTTGAACATTCTATTTTTGCATTACCCTCTGAAAATATGAAAAACATTTAGACTTTGTTTTATAAATATACTTTTATAAATTAATAGTTGTGTGAATAGAAAAACTACAGATATAAATTTCTGCTGAATTGTGTGATAAATGAACATTGTGCTTTTATTGATATTGATTAAAAATAAAATGTTAACTTCTGTTTGTATGTATGATATATGTTACTGTTGATATAAATTTGTATTGTTTATTTAAACTATTTATTGACTTTATTACTGGAAGATTAAAATGTTATGTTGATTGCAGGAACTGCAAAGTTTAGACTATGAATTGACTTGTTGCATGATTTTTTTATTAGAAAATAAATTTGTTAAACATTATGGCACAATATTGAAAATGTATCAATTCTTTAATTGATAACTGAGACACAGAATTTGATTGGTAAACTGTATATAAATAAATATTGCCGCAGTTTAAATTTGTTATAATGTATTTTAAGGAATAATTAAAGCTGTTAATTCACATTATATGCAACACATCTTTCCGTCCAAATGAAATTTACATTTTTTTCTGTTATATACATGATATAATCAATGTACACTGCTATACATTAGTGTACATGTATATTTCTAGCTGGATTGCATTCCGTCCCAATGTTTTAATCTTAACATGTATGAAATTCAGTATTTATAAAACAGTTATTATTTACAAAATAACATTCCCCAAATATGTGTTATTATGTACATTGACTTACATTTTGTTATGAAAAAATGATTGTTTAAGTATTACCGTAGTTAATGTATTTAAGAAGCTGACCACTGCTGTGATACTTTTTTTATGAATTTTTCTATATAATAACAGTTAGTTTGCTGTCTTAAAATGTACTTTGAAAGCTTCACAATAAAATTATTTTCTGTGAACATATGTTGTAGTTTTATTTATTTTCCGCATTGTGAAATTTTAATGATCTTTTAATTCTTGTTGAAGATGGAAAGAAGATGAAAAAGAAGACACTCATTTGGACTCTATTAGCCCCTTACTTATAATTAATCTGCTGACTTTATCAAAGTTTATGTAATGTACTTGCCCTGCAGTCCATTAAATTTTAAGGGCTTTCAATATAAAAATACAAAAATTGAATTATCAACATCATAGAGCCTGGTTGTGAAGACTGGCCTGACTCTACACTGGTTGCAAAGCTATGTAGGATTAGCAGTTGGTCACTAGTGGAGATATAGATAATTACTGGTTAGTTATCCAGAAAAGTTGATTATAAAAATCAACTGCCAAGATATGACAAATATATATATATAACTAGGGTGCCCCAACACTCCACTGTTTTGTCAATCTTATGACTTTAGGTCAAATATTTTTTGGGCTACATATGCCACAGGTTGAAAACTAAAAACCGTTTACTAAGTCAAGGGCAAGAACTTTGCAAATACTGAATAAATCCGCAAGCAAGCCCTAAGGTGCATAAGTACATGGCTGACCAAAATTCTTGTAAACTTTCAGACCTACAGGTCAAATATTTTTTGAGTTATGCATGAACAGGTTGAAATTGCAAACTTATACTAAGTCAAGGGCAATAACTCTAACAAAACTGAAAAAAAATCCACATGCAAAACCCCCGGTGCATAGCTTCACAGTGATGTTGATCATTATTCCTGTAAAGTTGGGTTGATTCTAACTCAAGCACTCGAGGAACAAATAACTCAACATAATGGAACAGTTTTCAGTGAGTCAAGGGCAATAAATCTGACAAAACAGAAAATATCCACAAGTGAAACCCCAGGTGCACAACTTCACATGCTGAGCAACATTCCTGTTAAGTTTCATGACTCTAGATCAAATACTTTTTGAGTTATGTGCGACACAGGTTGAAAATCGTAATTTTTTACAAAGTCAAAGGCAATAACTCTAAAAATACTAAACATATCAACAAAACAATACCCAGGTGCACAACAACACATGCTGATCAACATTCCTGTAAAGTTTCATGGCTAGGTCAAATACTTTTTGAGCTACATGTGACACAAATTGAAAATTGCAAATATTTACAAAGTCAAGGGCAATAACTCTAACAAAACATAATAAATCCACAAACGAAACCCCTGGTGCACAACTACACATACTGAGCAACATTCCTATTAAGTTTCATGACTCTAGGTAAAATACTTTTTGAGCTATGTGCGACACAAAAGATAACAGATGGACGGACAAGGGTAAATCTAAATGCCCCCCTCTAAAGTGGGAGCACAAAAATGTGTTAAAATTGGCATACTAACTGAGCAAAAAAACCACAAAGAAATAAACTTTTGGTTCCAGCAGGTTAAGAGTTAAAGGCTTGTAAAGCTACATCTAAGCTTTACTAGTGAATATAGACACAAAGTGACTCTCTGAATTATTGAAGAGTAAAGTATAAACATAAATTATAGAAGCACCAGCCTTTTCTATGTCAGTTAAATATATCTAGCTCTTGTTTTTATCAAACAAATTCCGTGGATAGATTATAATTTCCAAATAAGAAAGTTTTCTTATCAACTGACAGAACAGATTCAATATCGTCACCTTTGTTTGTTTGTTTCATTTTACGCCTTTTCCCCAACAGTATTTCAGTCATATATGCGGGTAGTTTCCTAACCATCGTTCCTGGAGAGTTACACCAGTACTTGACTACACCTTAGTGCAGTAACAGGTTTACTTATTATTTAATTTAATAGGTTAACCTGTAACTGCACTAAGGTGAGGATACATGAAATAATTGTTGCCTTTTTACTTATATCACTAGAGTAAGATTAAATCATTTAATTCACAAAAGTATACATGTCATTAATAGAGCAATTTCACATTTACATATAAAATTAACACAAATCTGTAGGCATGCTGGTTTAATACCCATTACAGTCTTCTTTACAACTTATACAATTATGTATATTTTTCCATTTCAAACATGACAATTGTAATGGAGTTTTTCTTTAGAAATGAATTTAATCTAGACAGCACCTCTATTAAAGTGGAGTTGTGGCTTTTTATTGCTTTTAGACAAGAACATTTAGTAAAATATACAAAAGACAATGACTGTTATCTTATTTTTTTATTGTATTTTTTGTCAGTAGAAATGTATGCCTCAGCAATTCATTCAATCATAACCACAACTGTACACATAATCATTGTTAACATAATGTAGATGTAAGTCAGTCCTTTGTTTTACTGAATATCAAGACAAGAAATGAAGACATAGGTTTACAAAGCAATAGCTCCAATACTTTTTTTTATAATAAAGAAGTACCGTACGTTCCCTACTATAAGTAGTACACTACAAAGGCTCTACTCAAAAGTCATCTTATGAACAGAATTTAATTTTTTTACATATTTCGGCTCAGGATTTTAAATTGTCTGCTAATTATCTTTTTACAATTTTAGTAATGTGTTTTAAATCCTAGCTGTAAACAGGAGTATCATTAACTCAAGATTTGACTGTGATATATATTTTTATGATTTATTAGTATCTTTAAACATGATTATATTTAGGTCTGCCTCTCTATGTCATGCCGCCAATACAAAGGACCACAATGGAAATAAGAGCTTTTTTGCCTTTTTTGTGTTATCTTTGGTTTTGGTGAGCATGTCATAGTTTTCTCGTATGTGATATAGTATTTAATAATTCTCACTATTTTATCCTTTGTTATATTGTCAACTATGTATATGCTTCCTTTGCCGAAATAAATCTATCTATCTACTTAAAAACTCCTCCAAACTCATAAAATGCATGTGAAAAAAAAAGAAAACTACAGGTAGTTTTTCGTTACAGTAAATTTGCAAACTTTTGCAAGTGAAGGACAAATGTTTATGTTCATAAACTGACCTTAATCCTTATTTCTTGAAATATGGTATTGACAAAATGATCGTATAATTTCAAAGATAAATATATGAAAATCTTGTTGTATTACTATATTAATAAATAAAATGTTGTCAAACAATGCAAGTTCAGTTTGGCTATTGCAAAAACTTTTTGTACTAAATTAAACCAAAAAATCTAGTTCTTACCTTAACATTATACATTGTATTAACAACATTTTTAAAAAGTCATATGAAATAATAGCTTAACAGAATATACTGCATCAACAAACAGTTTTACAAAATTTTAAATATAAATCTTGGTATAATAATCACTTACATGACAAATAAGTAATTCAAAGTAGTTTATAAGATAAAATCTGTTTGAAATTAATCAAATATTCATAGTCACAAAATTCATGTTCTTTTTCAAATCTAGAGATTGTCAATCTTTTTCTAAAGTTTAAGTAATTTTTGTTCTTCTTAAGTATTCACAAAATTAAGCAATATTTGTTTTATTCTTTTCAGGTAAATTAATTTAACCTTTGGACATTATACACAAGACCGAAAGCTCTGTAGAAGTACACTTCTTGCTTTGTATTAATTATATTCACAACATTCAGACACAATTCCTGTCTCAAGTTTCTTCATCTTCTTCATCATCACCAAATGATAATAAACTGGAGTTTTTCACCTCCTTTGATGATGAAGTTTTCTTTGTTTTCTTTTCTTCTTTAGTTTTTTTACTACTTGACACTGCAAGTTCATTAGCTGTTTCATTTTGTCGTTTAACTGGCTTCTTGAACGTTATTTTCCCATCTGATGGCTCCTTCTCATTCACATCTGGTGAGGAAATAAGAAATTTATTTTGTATGATATTAACAGAATTAATTGTAAGTAACAACCTGTTACCTGCTGAATTTCTTAAATGGACTTATCCAGCTTTCATTTATGGAACTGTCCATAAACAATCTGGGGGATATCAAGATAAAGATTTGAAGTTAGTCGGCCAATATGCATGCAGTCTGACAAGGCTCTATACTGGTGGCAGGCTTGGAAACACTGTCATAACCCCAGTTGGGGTCAAAACAATTGAAACTACAAAATGTACTACTCCTGTCATTTTTATGCTAGTGGTAATAATGACATTCTGATTAAACCAGTAAAGAACAAGGCCAGTATTCACTCAAAACAAACATACAGACTTTAAATAATACCATCTGTAAACAAGTGTATTACCACAAGTACATTTTCTATTCTTTTCATTGAGTTTTAAGTCTTCCTGGCACAATTTAGGTCATGTTGTCACTAGTACTTGTCCAAGAGAATATCATATGATAGATACTGGTAAGTCTTAAACATATTGACCATGAGTTTATAAAGTCTTAGCAAAAGCATTAAATGTCTGTTTTGTGTGCACATTTTCTATAAATTATGTAATAATAATGATGATAAAAAAAACTAACAAAGTAACTGGATTACATACAAGAGTTACAAATAAACATGAAAGAAAAAAAATCACAACCTGAAAAAACAAGTTTGGCTGTTCGCTTATCTGAGATTTTCCCAGCAGTACATGATTGACACATTTTCTATGTGTGAAATAAAAGACAAAAGATTCTATCAAATTTTGTCAATAACAAAGCTGTATGTATATTCATAAATACAAACCATCATTCTGTGAGAGAGCCTTGTCATCTTTCAAGGCAAGGTATGCCTCTTCAGGAGTGAGATCACCTTCTTTCAGAACTACAATGGTAGGTTTTTCATCTTCATTATCTGATCTATCTTCATCTTCATATTTCAACTCTTCTTTCTAGAGATAAAATTATAATTTTAGACAATTTGAATACTTAAATAATAATGACTGACTTTTTGAATGCTGACCAATAATGACTAAAGGTATATAATATTAGTTATATACTGATGCCTCATATTTTCGTGGTACCCATAATTCCAAGGTATTAGGCATGAACAGTCTCAAGTGCCTCCTTGACCTAATGCACCTGCTAGTTTTTTACTTTTACTTTTTATTGTATTTTTTATCGAAATGCTACATATACAACTGAGAAAACTTATTATTTTATTGAGAATAGAGCAAAGTAAATTATTTCACCATTTTACTTATCTTTGTTAAACCACAGGAACCCGAAATTCTATCCAAAACAAAAATATAACGATTTAAAAAAGAAATCCCATATATATACTATAAAAAAACACTTTTATAGTATATATATGGGATTTTTTTTTAAATTGTTATATTTTTGTTTTGGATAGAATTTCTGGTTCCTGTGGTTTAACAACCATTGAGATAAAATGCCATAGAGAAGAGAAAATCCCCACTTTAAGACGGGGCTAAGTATAGATGTACTAAAAATTAAAGATTACTATTGTGTATTGTTTTTGCCTTTGAAACTGTTAAAATGTAATTACCTTGGAAATATGAGAACACAACTTTACTCATTAGGCAGCAGATATGTGTTAATTCATATTATTTGCCATTCTATGTACATAATTGCTTACATGTAAACAGTAAACGGAATAAACTATGTAATTGATATGTCTTTGCTACAGTTTTCAACGTATTTTCCCTAATTTTATTGTATTTACCTACATGTATCTTTCTTCCATTAATGGCAAACCCCTCGCGGGGACTTAGACATGACATGACTCTTAAATTGTCACTTCACAGAAAGCTATGAAATACAAGGGAATCCGGGAACCAGTCCCTAGTTCTTATTGAATAGACCCCTTGTTCAGTATAACACTGATACATGTGTAGTAGGGCAGGTTGTTTCCCTTTGTAATTAATGTTCTGATTTTTGACACTTATTGAATTAAGTTCTAAATTGTTATTTCCCTTTTCTTTTTGGTACATGAAATTGTAATTTGTTATATTTTATGAAATAGTTTGTATACAACTTATCGAGTAAATTGTTAGCTATTAAAATTGTCAAGATAAAGAAGGTCTCAGGTATAAAAATTTAATAATTTTGTTTTAAATAGTTATTCTTAATTTATATTTATGAAGCTAATGTTAGAAATGATATGTTGATATATTAGTTGATTAGAAATAATAATTACTTTGGTATATAAGGTCAGATTTTATTGGCATCATTGGTAGCCATATTGTCACAGGTTGCTGTACATTTAGGTTCTCATTGACCGCCGTACAGTGACCTACTTTTCGGCTCAAAATTCATATCTTTGGCTAATACTCCGTGGAAATTGCATGGAGGTAAATTATCACCATCTTGTGCGTCAAAATTAACTCTTTAAGGACATGACTGGTGACATGTCCGGGGTCCGTACTCGACAGCGCAAGCTGCATTTTGTGCCCGAAAGGGCGGATGGACCCTCATTAAGCTTTAACTACATACATAACTACATACATACGCATCATTGGTGGCAAAGGTTACAAAGCCAAGCTACCGCCCCTTCCCCTATCTTAATTTATTAGGTATTATAAAAGTAAATTGTTTAGTATTTCGTTATTAAAGTAAAAGTACAGTATATCTATTTTCTATTACTCTGCATTGAAAGTTCTTTATATTAAATTTGGTAGTTGTTATAGAATTTAATGTCTATACTTTGATAAATTGAAGTTTATATGTTTAAATAAAGAACATTGTCGTATAAGTATTTAATTTTGTATTAAAAATTAGAACTGGAAACTTGGTGTTTTGTCATTTCTTGCAGCAAATATTCGGGGTAAAGGGACGAAGTGAGTCCAAGCTTCTAAGGCTCTATAAATCAGTAGCAAGTAAAAAGGAGAGGAACTTGCGAAGCCAGGTTGTGATAATTTGCAACCTGTCGCCTCGGAAGTAGCGCTCTCCTGCTACACATGCGAGGATTACCTGGATTTCTTACCAGTATACCACTAGTTAAGTCGGAAACACTGAAAGAGTCTCTGAAAAATGACGGAATATGCAAGAGAATATGTGTAATGAAGCTTGAATGAGATAAATATGACCCAAGGTGCTACAGTAGCCAAGGTTAATATTAGAAACCTTTACTACAATTAACACATCAAACTTTGATTCAAAGCATGACAGGTCCATAACCATAAATAAATCCATAAAAGGAAAATATTTAAGCATTGATCAGCATACTGGAATTGCAAAATACAAATCGTAAAACTTGCAAATAAATTATTAATATCTATTAGTCATTCTATATGTATGATTAACTAACCTTATCATCAATTGTCGGTCCTTCTTTATACCCAGTCTTCTGCTTAAAAGCTTTAATAAAGGCAGGCTCCTCATTTTTAACGTACGAGACTTTATTAGACATTTTTGTACGTGCAAATGGGGTGTGTAAATATAAGGGACGTAACTGTAAATATCAGGGAGGTTACCGTCCGGGTTTGGATAGTTACATTGCAATGATTGCACCATTGAAATCTTAAATGAAGATAAATCAATGTATACATTATCATACATATTAACACGGATTTATATTATGTCATATAAATCCGTGATATTAATATCCATTTAAATTTAAACCTTTGGGAAGTCATACATACAGCCAGCCTCCATATCTTGGGCGACTTCAAGGTCTTCAACTACACTAAAATAAACTGGACATCTAAACTGAATAAAGGTACTGATTCATGTTTATCAGACTGTGAAGGCCAATTATCCATTTTAAATGAGGCTAGCGAACAACAACTTGTTCTCTTTCCAACTAGAGAAAGTAACACCTTAGGCTTATTTGGTAACAACTTTACCTGGTCAGTTTAGCAATATTCACTCTCCAGATCAGTTGAGCGACCACGACGCCATTATTGGAACATTCAGCTGTTATGTACCTAGGAAGTCTATGCCAAAACGGAAACTTTTTAAATACTCCAAAGGTGATTACACTCAAATGAAGGAGGATGCAGTTAACTATTCCAAATACCAATACTTCAATGGTTACCAAAACAAAAGATCAGTCGAAGAATAAAGCTTTTATAATAATTAAGTACATCCACGGACTTTAATTGACTAAGGTTCACGCAAGCATAGTTACTTGCTTCCTTTGAAAAGAGCGTGTCATTTTCTATGACAGTTCAACATTTGTTTGTCTTGTCTTGCAATGTTTTTCTCAAAGACTTTTTTGATTCAGTCTCATTTAACAATGTCATTTTCTTCATTCGGGCAACTGCTGGTCCTCGCACATTCAGAAAGATGGCAATACTCTTTTCAATAACAAATTGTGATGCTGGTCCTGACACAAGTTTTTCTCCATAGAATTTTACCATATGGTCATCCATTATTATTTCCTTTGCAGTAATATAACTGTCTTTTGTCATGTCTGATTCACTGATGTTCTTACGAACACAAATTTCACATTCTCGTATGAAAAGAAAGAAAATGTCGCTTGGAATTTTTAATCCCCCGCGACTTATTTCTTTTGTCCACTCTGAATATTTAGAGACAAAGGTCTTTTCCGAGTCTCGCTCATTTTTCATCAGGTTGTTTACTGCTTCTATCTCAGCTTCAGGTATTTTCTTTGTCAGTTGATGAAGGATATACCCTGCTATCATCATAAGAACGGACTGATCAGATTTTGTAAGCTCAGCATTTTCTCCTTGGATAGAGGACTTGTAGATTTTAGACCTATTTTCTACCAGATCAGTTATCAGTTGGCGATGGAGAATACCTATAAATTGACGGACTCTCATGTCATTGGATAATTCTAAGCATATTTTCATAACTGTTGAAGTTATCTCTTCAGTAAACACTGCTGAGTGAAACGTGCGTAGTAATGACTCATTTGTGTTATTGTCTGACTCAGAAGCTGTGTTCAAAATCTTGAAATAAATGGGCTGCAGCATAGCAATAAGTTTCTCTAGGACATGTTCATTTTTCAGCATATCTGATGCTAAGTCAACTATGAACTTCCCATTCACTGACTTGTTTATGTTGCGAAATTTATTTTTAATGATGTTTTTAAGAGTATCTGGCATCATTCCTTTAAACAGCCCATTGAATTCATGTTCACACAACCGGAAAGGTTGTTTTTTCTCCGAGATTGTGGATTTTCCAATTCTGTACTGCGAAGCTGAAACATAGTAAAAATGTTATTATTGAAAGTTCATAAATAATCATCAACTTTATTGTTAATTTTCAATATTTTGTATGTTTCAAAACCATCTGTTGCCTACGGTTTGGAAAAATAGTGCTTTCATATTGTCTGCGTTCCATAATGACAGGGAGTCAAAGAAGTTTATAATCTAAATCAGTATTGTTTGTTTTCATAAGATTTCATAATTTTCGGGTTTTGTTTTGATAAGAAATGTAAAAAAAAACCAAAAGAAAAACAATGTAGATCATTAATATTTTCTGTCAATCAGGAATTGAACTATGCATAGATATTGATCTCATTCCAAGATTTTTACATGTTACAGAATGTGCATTATGTACAAAGTATAAAGCAAAGAAGAAATTATAATAATATAGAATCGAAATATTTCAATTATCCAAAATATGAGCCGCGTCACGACAAAACCAACATAGTGCGTTTGCGACCAGCATGGATCCAGACCAGTCTGCGCATCCGCGCAGTCTGATCAGGATCCATGCTGTTCGCTACAAACTCTATTACAAGTAGAGAATATGATAGCGAACAGCATCGATCCTGACCAGACTGCGCGGATGCGCAGGCTGCTCTGAATCCATGCTGGTCGCAAACGCAGTACGTTGGTTTTGTCGCGACGCGGCTCATATGATTTTTAAATTGTATAAAGTCATATATACGTATATAAATTTTACTCTTTTTCTGGCATCCATTACAATTTAAAAGACTCCACAAATAAATATCGGCTGAATTTAGAAAAAAATATTCCTGCAAGACACAAGTGAAAATATGAAAAATATGTTTCACTGCAGAAAAATATATTTTTAATGAAAAAAAACTAATTTTACTTCATCAATAGTTCTCAATATTTGATTTGTATGTGTTCAATTTTATGGGTATTTTATATATATTTTCAGAATATTGATCCTGGTACAGTTATTTATTTGGTGCTATATCAACATACAATCATGACAAGAAAAAAGGGACTAATTGGTAGAAGAATGAAGCGAGAGAAACCACGGAAGCAACATAAGCAACATTTGTCAGCAGATGTTCTGGCAGAAGACCTCTTATCAAAATCGCTTGGTGATACATTCTTCGTTAAGGATGGTACTACAGAAAGTGATGAAACACCTCTAGAAAGAGTTGAGTGCTTTGACAGTGATGGATGTCATGCTGACGAGTTTTTTGTTATTCTTGACAAGCCTTACAGATATTGTCCAGATACTGATCTTGATGAGTTTGTGGAAAATGAATCGGTAAGGATATTTAGTGAATTCCGTGAGAACTGTAAAAGGCAAATAACAAATGACAATTTCACATACATGAAATCTTCAAATGACTTGAAATTCATACAGTTGTACGACACTGACAAGTATTGGGACTCTCCCCGGGTGAAAACTTGTGTTTGTGTAGCAAGGGACTTTAAAATTCACATAAGTGTTCATGGTAAAGAAATTCCAGATAACCATTTTATATGGAATTCAGTTCGCAGGTACTGTACTTCAGTCAAAGATATGGAACATGTCCTTGAACAGGTTGAGAAATTTGACATATGTTGTGGGAATCAGGACAGTGAATTACAGAATTTGATTCCTGTTGGTACATTTCTTGATGTAAAAAATGACTACAAATTTCAAGGCTACAGAGAATCATTTTACATAGGCAGCACTATCAGAGCCACAAAGTGTAGTCTGCTTATAAACACTAAAACAAGTAATCGATGTGAACACTGTAACACATATAGGCGGACTTTAAGAAAAACATTGTTAAGAAGGCAAAACACTCCAAAGATAGCTACTCCCAAGAAGGATTGGATCAAGTCCAAAATTCCCAACTCTAAATTGACTGAAAATCAAATGTTCCACAAAATAAAACAATTAAAGGAATATTCAAATAAGTCAACTTGAAAATGAGGTAGCCAGGCTAAAGCGGGAAGTAAAAAAGAAAAATTCAGAAGGAAGGTGTTGTTTTCAGTGATTGTGAAGGGCAAGATCTTATAGACATAATGGAAAATTCTGAAAGGGAAGTGCATCAAAGTTACCCGGACGAAAACTCATATCAGAGGATTTTTTGGGAACAGCAAAGAAAAAATTTGACATTAAAAAATAAGCATGGTATGAGATGGCACCCTGCTATTATAAAATGGTGTATCTTTTTGAAGAGTAAATCATCTTCCACCTATGATGCTTTAAAAAACTCTAGATTTATAACATTACCTTCTGAGAGAACCCTCTTTGATTACACTAACATTACCAGGAAGGGAACAGGTTTTCATGCTGACATAGTGGAAATGTTAATAAATGAAATGAACGGCCTGGAATCACACAAAAGAGTTGTTGGGATCCTTCAAGATGAAGTAAAAATAAAGCGTGATTTAGTGTATAATAGACATACAGGTCAACTAATTGGATTTGTTGACCTAGGGAACATGGGTAATGACCTGGACCAAATACAGGAATCGGATTCACAAAGGTTGGCAAAATATGTCATTGTCTTAATGGTTAGAGGCATTTCGACAAATCTTAAGTTTCCTCTAGCACATTTCGCTACGACAGGAGTCACTTCCGATCAGTTATTTTGTGTTTTGTGGGAGGCAATTGAAATTTTAGAAACAGATGTGAACTTGGAAGTTTTATTTATTACAAGTGATGGTGCTTCACCAAATAGACGTTTCATCAAACTACATCAACCTGAAAATGCTATGCACACCGTTTTTAGCAGTATGAATATATTTGCCCCAATGCCACGAGAAATATACTTTATAAGTGACCCCCCACATCTGATCAAAACAGCTAGGAACTGTTTCTCAAATTCCTTTTCCCATAAAAAAAGTAGATTCATGTGGAAAGATGGATTCGACATATCGTGGTTGCACATTGTCAACCTTTTCAAGGACCATTGTTCTGGCTTGTACAGGTTATGTCCAAAATTGACTCGTGACCATATTAATGTTTCATCTTTTGGTGCCATGAAAGTTAGGTATGCCACACAAGTTTTGTCTGAGACAGTGGCAACTGCATTAGAAATGCATTACGACCAAAAAGTTACGGAATCTGTCAAGTTCATACGACACATGAATAAGTTTTTTGACTGCTTAAATGTTCGACATTTGGGTGAAGCAGCAAGAACCCGTAATCCGCATCTTAAGGAGTACAGATCTGTAGATGATGAGCGACTCAAGTACCTATCAACAGAATTCCTGGGCTATTTCAACTCCTGGAAACAAAGTGTTGAGAATCGCCAAGGTCAATTCTCAAAAATGCAAAGAAACGGTATGATGCTTAGCTACCAAACCTTGGAAGGTTTGGAGATAACAGTCAATTCAGTTATTAAATGTGTTCAGTACTGTTTGAACTCCGGTATGGAATTTGTGTTGACTGAACGATTTAACCAGGACCCAATTGAGCAACATTTTGGTCTTCAGCGAGCCAATTGTGGCAGCAACACAAATCCAAATCTACAAGAGTTCAATAATTCTATGGTTCAACTACGGACTGTTGGAAGTCAAGTAATAGCCCCATTCAGAGGGAACACGGCTCGTCGTAGGTTGGATCTGCCAACTTTAGACCAAACACCATTGTGTAAGCGTAAACGTCATAATTCAACTTGAAGCTAACTTGTTTAAGAGTTCAAAAGTGTGTAAGAAGGATTAGATAAAACATCATATTCTTTTCCAAGATTGTTAGGTCCAGTTGAAGATTTAACATTCCAATTTGACTTTAAAAGTTGATTATAAGCAAATGGTTGCAAATATGCATATCACAATTTTTATTAACAGAAGTACATGTACTAAAATTGTTGAGAATTTCCATTGCAATCACTTTGACTTTTGTATACATGACGTGTTGATCTTGTTTTGTAAGGAATGGATTTGTATGTGATTTATATTGTTGTCTATTTAAAATCTGAGAATGATATTTGATGAAATATACAATCTTTTTCAACCAAGGCTCTTAAGTCGAACAGTTGAATGTGACAGTTAGTTAGATATTAAAGCTGCATGTCTCCAGATGTGCCATAATATTGCAAGAAAGTCATGCTTGAGAAAAATGAACTAAGTTTTTAGAAAAATGAAACCATTCAAGATTCAAGTTATTATCTTCATGTTATGTGCGGTTTTACATTTTTTATCACATTTTTTTTTACATGTTTTAAGACATTGCACGGACTGTTAGGTGTGAATTACCTTCTTTAAAAATTCATTTCACTTTAATCTTGAAGTCATAGTTTAATGTATTTATAGCATATTGAATTTTAAATATAAATGTTTAATATAAAAAAAATCCAACAACTGAAAATGGCATGATTTTCTTGTAAAGTGACTTTCTATTTGTTAAATTATTAGATTAAAATTGAGTAAAAAATTCTTAGGCTGTAATGTTAAGATCTGCATATAATTATCATCTTTAAGATCTTGTAAATTTTTACTTGGAGCTAAGTGGCTTTGTTGACTTCATACATGTATATAAAACATTTAACTGTTTTCTATATAGTCATGTACATGTACATATTAATTACTCTTTATGTATGCAGGAACAAATTACAATGTTAGTTGTGTAGTCTTTCATTTCCACACCTAAATAATTTGCTCTTCTTGTAAATTGTATAAAGATCATGTTCATGACAATGTGTCTGATTCTCTTGTCTTGTACTTTGTTTTATTTTTCTTCTTAAAGGACCTCCAATGGGGTTAATAAGCCTCGAAATTTTTTGTTTTTTAATTTTTCACATAGATCAACATGAGCACTTATAAAAGAAATATCAATAAAATATAACTAAGAAATATACAAGAAATACATTGAAAATCGTATGTTTGTGCTATTCTCTGTCTGATTCGAGTGAAAAGAGTTTAAACGTCATTTTTCACTATTATGATAATTATTTTGGATAAACTGAAAGAGCTAATGATCTGAAATTATGCACATAAGTTATTAGTATAGATCTACATCAAATAGAGTAATAATATAGACGAATATTTCCAGTCCAGTCATGTCAAAAAACCTCAGTGGAGTACCTTTAAGTTGATAAATGTAAGACAACATATTCTTAAGAAAGCTTTCATTATGAATATGACTTAAGTTTATGTACATGTACATATCTTGCAACCAGAGCTTCCTTTATGGAAGTTTGGGAGTCATTTCCTTCTTGATTTTGGTATGAGACTAAATTTAATAATTTTTCTTCTTTACCTTTATTATGTGACTTTAAATGTTTTTGCAGTCTCTTACTTCCAAATTTTGAAACTTAATGGAACCACTGTGCTAAGCAACAGACCCTTATGAACTGGTTTTATCATAAAAATTGAAAAGCGGTATCTACTTACATTTATTTGGTATTAACTTAAGTTTCAGTTGCAAATGCCTATACAAATTGTTCAAGTATACATGTATATAATTGCATTATTGTGAGACATAAACACAACGCCATAAATACTGATATGATCTCATGAATACTACCATTATTTATCTTTGTTTTTATAATTTGCTTTTTTCCTTTGCTTAAAAATAGATCATATTTATATAACAGTAGGATATGTATTGTTTATATAAAATTATGATATGTATTGTAACATCGAATGTTAAAACATCAATAAACAGTTGGTGATATTCCTAGAGTACCATTTTTTTTTGACATATTGAAATTAAAGAAGCTTTAAATACATTAATAACTTAATCATCATTTTGCTATTTCGTTTCGAGTAAAATTTTGACAGAAGTAACCGAAGAAAGAAAGAGATCAATACATGTATTCCCAAACATAACTTTAGCAGTTAAATTTATCTTTTGAATCCTATAAACTTTTTTTAATTTGATAGTCAACTTCCAGTATTTGCAGAGTAAATACAAATACAGATGTGGTTTTTCTACATATGAAGCCTGTTATATACAATTTATGTCATCAGTTGGTGATATTCCTAGAGTACCATTTTTTTGACATATTGAAATTAAAGAAGCTTTAAATACATTAATAACTTAGTCATCATTTTGCTATTTCGTTTCGAGTAAAATTTTGACAGAAGTAACCGAAGAAAGAAAGAGATCAATACATGTATTCCCAAACATAACTTTAGCAGTTAAATTTATCTTTTGTATCCTATAAACTTTTTTTAATTTGATAGTCAACTTCCAGTATTTGCAGAGTAAATACAAATACAGATGTGGTTTTTCTACATATGAAGCCTGTTATATACAATTTATGTCATCCTATGTGATAAATGTAGATATCAGAATATCTCCATATATTTATTTTAACTGTAAGGATTGCGTATTAAATGATAATTGCTTATATATTACGTTTTGTTAGTGCTCTTTTTGTTCAGTTTTGTAAATATGTTTTGCTCTTTAATATTAGAGGAATAAAAAGTATCTATCTACCGGAATGTATATAAAAATCAGATACTGGTAAATATATCATATTTTGATGGTTATTTTTATGCAGTCTTTATTAATACAGTCATCCAGGTTATATTGTTTTTTATTCTTTAAAGTTTTGGAAACAAAATTTCTATACAATGTGATTTCAATGTGTCAGTGTTCACATGTGTCTTTTTCATGTGCTGTGTTACTATTTCAAAGTTAATTTAGTAAATATAAAAGTGACAATTAGTTTAACAGGATATATGTTCAAAATTTCATCCATCTGTTACATTTGTATGAATAATTACATACATAATTGAAAGAAATTAAAAATGTGTTCAAGTATGTAAATAAATGTTTTCAAAAAATCTACTGTTTCATATTGTATGTATGTCCTCCCAATGAATATATAACAGATTTTTGAATCCTGCCAAGTGCTTTTGGATTCTTTCACATAAAAGGGTATCCAGTTAGTTTGGAAGAATATCAGTGGTGATAACTCTGGTGCCTGCTAATGCCTGAAAAAAATCCACATGTAAGCCAAAAATTGGCCATGAAAACATGTTAGAGTGTTGATCTGACTTAAATTCCACTCAAATATTTGATGTATTTAAAAGAACCTTTTAAGGGCTCACCTTTTATATTCTGTTTGCCATGCTTTGTCCGTAAGTGACCACGTATACCAGAGATTGAAGAATATGAACTGCTGCATTCATCACACTGATACACCTTAGCTTTCTTTATGGTTACATTTTTAGCATTTTTCGATTTTTCAGTTTTCTCTGATTCAAAATCACTGTCACTATTATTGTACTCACTTTCTGTAAAATCCCCCAAAAGCAAATTTAGGTCTAGGTCAGAAAAATTGATAAAATCCTCATTTGAATAAGCCATCTTAACATAGACAAGTACCATGCAATAGTAAAATATAGAACACAAAATTGTGCTGGTAATAGCATTGATACTTAAGTACTGTTATTAACACTTACTACCTGAATTTTAACGTTCCTTCTTTAATCAAGAAACTTCAAAGAAATTTATTCTTTAATTAAAAAGTTTTAGGCACGTTAATTTTAATGAGGTGTTTATGAATAATTTACACTTACCAGATAAAAAACAACCGCTCAATACCGACTCAAACTGTGAATGCCTGTATTAATATCAATTATCCCAAAAATGTTATGACTTCCAAAAAAAATAATAGGGCCTGTTTTTGTATTTAAAATATGATTGAAATAAAAGGCAAGTAAACGCCCGTGCTTACCAAAAACAATACATGTATAGTTGAATTGTTCTACGATATTACGGAAAATAACTGCATCTGGAAAGCACAAATCCAACTATTACTCGTACATCCTTTAATAAAAGCAACTTTAACTTCGCTCATTAAATAATAGAAGCGGTGGAATAGTCTGAAATGGCATTTTTTTAAATATCCGTAAATCAAGTTTAATGTTGTATTTGAAAAGAAAAGAAGATTTTAACCGTTTGTACACGGCTTTGTCTTAATCGTCGGTATGAACGGAGACGGGCTAATTATATATATATATATTATTATTATCTTATTGACAACTTTATTTGTAATAAAAAATAAATTTTCTCAAATATAATCTACAATTTTCCAAAATTGGATAATAAATGATACGCCAACAATACTTTTTGTACTGTAGGTATCAATTTCGCACCCCGAAAAGTTAACG
The DNA here is from genome assembly GCF_026571515.1 of Ruditapes philippinarum. Taxonomy (NCBI): domain Eukaryota; kingdom Metazoa; phylum Mollusca; class Bivalvia; order Venerida; family Veneridae; genus Ruditapes; species Ruditapes philippinarum. Next base: position 155,693 of record NW_026856449.1, read on the forward strand.
GTTAACTACTCCGAGTTTTCGTCGTATTCAATTTCTTAACCGTCGGTATGGACAGAACATATATATTTTTTAAGATAAAAATAGATGATTGCAATTAGGGGCCAATTTTCTCAAAATGTTCTTTTTAATTTTCAAAATCGGATAATAAATGTTAAAGCAGCATGACTTTTTGTACTGTAAGTATCAATTGCGCACCCCGAAAAGTTAACGGTAAATTACTCCGGGTTTTCGTCGTTTCCAATTTCTTAATCGTCGGTATGGACAGAGAGTATATATTTTTTTCAATAAAAATAGATATTTGCAATATAGAATCAATTTTCTCAAAATGTGTCTTTTAATTTTCAAAATCAGATAATAAATGGTAAAGCAGTAAGACTTTTTGTACTGTAAGTATCAATTGCGCACCCCGAAAAGTTAACGGTAAATTACTCCGGGTTTTCGTCGTTTTCAATTTCTTAATCGTCGGTATGGACAGAGAGTATATATTTTTTTCAATAAAAATAGATATTTGCAATATAGAATCAATTTTCTTAAAATGTGTCTTTTAATTTTCAAAATCGGATAATAAATGAAACGACAACAAGACTTTTTGTAGAGAAGGTATCAGTTTAGCGCAGGTATTTTACGCTTAACTCCGATAAACTAAGAATTATTGATCGGTTTCCCGATATCGAGTGTACAGGTACACGCGCGACAAGATATTTTAACGTTTTATATAGGTTTACTAGGAGTGTCCGATCCCTGTAATTTAAATCCGTGGTACATCTGAAAAGAACATTCCTAGCAAAATGTCAGGTGGAAAAGAGGTTCTACCTTAATAATAATATTAAGCGTTTGATTAAAAAATGAAACCCCACACATGCTCTGTATAAAAAAACTGGTAACTCCAAGATTAAATAAAGATGGAAGATCCCGAGAAGTTCTATTAATAATGAATTGAAATCAGCACACAGTATGTTTGTAAACAATCTTATTGGTGACATCAAACAGGACTCAAAACCCTGTTGGAAGTATATAAGTAGGCAGAAGAAAGACTCGCAATGTATACCACCCTTAAAGTCAGGAGACGGTAAATCCGCTGGAACAATCATAGGTAAATCGTCTATTTACTAGTGTTTTTACAGAGAAAATTTACAGTTTTGTTCCGTATTCCAAACCAACTACTGAAACCATGAAGAAAATTATATTTACTTAAAGAGGTGTCGAAAATATTCTAAAAAATGTCAATCCGAGTAAAGCAATGGGTCCTGATAACATCCACCCTAGAATACTCAAAGAACTTTCATATGAAATATCAGGAATCCTAGCCCACTTCTTTCAACAGTCCATTGATTGCGGATTAATACCAGCAGTCTGGAAAAGTGCGAACATTTCCCCATTGTTAAAAAAGAACGACAGATCGATTCCAATTAAGTAACTACAGACCTGTGTCGCTGACATATATTACTTATAAATTGTTAGAACATATAATCTGTTCCAACCTCATGCAATATTTAGAACAAAATAATATTTTGAATGATCGTCAACACGCATTTAGAAAACATCATAGTTGCGAAACACAGCTTGTTAACGTCATCCACGACTGGGCTACATCTATAGATAACAATAAACAAACAGATATATCCATTCTTGATTTCGAAAAAGCGTCCGATACAGTACCTCATGAACTATTGAAAAGTAAACTGAAAAAATATGGAGTATCTCAAACACGGATTTATATTACAATAATATAATATAAATCCGTGATCTCAAAACATCTTGTTATGGATAGACTCTTTTCTTAAACATAGGACACAGTGCGTAGTAGTGAACGGTTGCAAATCTAGCACTTCATCAGTAAAATCTGGTGTTCCGCAAGGTACGGTGTTAGGGCCGATATTATTTCTGGTTCATATTGACATTTCGAACAATATTTCATCAAACATAAAGTTATTCGCTGACGATTGAGTCTGCTACAGAGAAATAATAAGTGAAAAAAACTGTGAAATTTTACAAGAGGACATTGACAAGTTAGGGCAGTGGGCAACTACTTGGGGTATGAGGTTTCAACCGGTAAAATGCAACATGATGACTCTAACCAGATAAAGGAAAATAATTTCTGATGACTATACATTTTAAGGGACAAAGCTGGAATTTCTACAATCTATTAAATATCTTGGTGTCCATATAACAAGTAATTTGCACTGGAGAAAGCATGTTGAAGAAATCTGTAACAAAGCATACAAAACTCTTGGACTTTTGGAAAGAAATATATCAACATGCCCGCTAGAAGTAAAATTACAAGCATATAAAGGACATATTAGACCAGTTTTAGAAACTTGTAGTGCAGCTTGGGATCCGCGTCAACTTTATCTACAAGAAAAATTAGAAAGTGTTCAAAAGAGAGCAGTTAGATTTATAACATCAAATTATAACTATGAACCTGGTACTATGACAACACTTCTGAAACAAATAGATTTACCATCTCTTAAGGATCGGAGACAACAAAATATATTCATATTAATGAACAAAGGTGTAAACAAACCAGCACATACAAATATAAACATTTTACAACGTAGTAAAAGATCTACCAAGAACCAACATAGTCTTCGTATCCAGTCACGTACTGATGTGTTGAAATATAGTTTTTCCCAATTACTGTGAAAGAATGGAACTCTCGCAAAAATCATTAGAGAGGGTATCATGTTGCCCTAAGCCGCTTGATAATTGCAAAGGCCGGTGTAAACAATTTCTATGATGTCACACCGTATACAGTATATGATATGATAAACAAGATCAACAAGGAAAGGCGGCGTTCAAGAACGCAACCCCCTTACGACCCAGCAACAAGAACCAGTGGCAAGGAGCCCAGGCGGACCCTAAACAAAAACAGGACAGGGTACAAGACAGAGCACGGACAGGTTAATCACTAAAATGAAAAATAATTTGTAACTGATTAGGAATTCAAAGAAAACAAATAAATGATTGAAAAATAGGAAATACAGATCAAGATCAAGAAGGGTAAGGAGAAGTCATAGTCCCCTGCTACTTAGTCCTTCGGAAAATTGACCAATGTAAAAAATAGCTTCAAATCCGCGGTTTACGTCTAAATATTTGGACTACCCTGCTACTCTGACAAACTAAAAATGTTTTGTTGGAGGAGTGGAATAATATTTCCATGAGACGGATATATTTATGCACTTTTGAACTCCATGTTGATAGAACCATGGCTGCGTCAAATATGCAAGGAAGGCATTCCAAATGTGAAGAGTGAGCCGATTTCATATTCCTATTAAGAGCAGTATCACCAAATATGCTTCAATTACTCGTACATATGTATATTAATGGCTAGAATCTAATGTAACTTCGATGATTTGCTGAGAAACGATTAATTGTTAAACTGATGTGAACACACATATAGATCATTCAAATATGTATAAACGTTATATACTACCTAGTTTCTATTCTGGTTGAATATAAATCAAGAACATGTATATGACATTTAACAAATCTACATAAATACATGCGATTAAACATACCTTATCATAACAAGTAAAAAACTCATTTTTTAAACATTGTAGTAATACATGTATTAGTATAAATACGTGTTTTTGTTCTTTTACTACTGTGTGGTGCCTTCTTTATAACAAATTAACCGAAGAGCAAAACATGCAACCTGCAAAAGACATTCGAGACATTAAAAAAAAAAAAAATAGATCGGCCATCGTAAATAAGAAGTAAAATATGAAGCAAGACAATGCAACTAATCAAAAGTGTGTGCTGGAACTGGATTTCTTAGGAAAGGAAAATACCTCTGTATTTGATTTTATTGTTATTTTTATTCATTCATTCATTCATTTTTATTTTGGCTTATTTCAAGGGCAGGTTATTTATGGAAAAGAAAGTCTGAAATCTTTCTACTTTCAATGTACATTTTAGTTGACTTCGTTTGGAGTGTTTGGGCTAAATATCAAAAAATGGATAAAGAGGGACTAATAATTAATTAAAAACTTACATGAATAACAAAGAATTCAGATTCAAGGGCAAATACCTCAAAAATGAGACCATCAACCCATATTGTTTTCTTTTATTTTATGTTCACTAAAATGTTTCTGTTATATTCTAAGATCATGCAAAGTTTGAATAAATTCTATGAAAGAGTTATATTTGTCTATAAGAAGACTTCAAATCTATGGCTACTTTCCCGAATGTGCTATACATTTAACAATAAATCTGCCGAATATAAATATTTATACAGAGATTAAGTTTGAGAAGTGGGTTTAAAAACAACTCTACTTGTATGAGTGTGCATGGCTAAAATTGATTCTTGTTATCAGTAAAAAACATTGGCGACCTCGCTGTCTGTCCTAGTTATATTTGTATTTTGCAACGATAAATGTTTTGCCGGCTAAAATGGGAAGGTAAAATTTACATTATGTAATTAGATTTATTTCTTTTATGTTAATATTTTCTTCATAATTTTGATTAACAACTTACATCTTTTTTATATACATGTTGTATTGTTAACACTATATCTTATTTTGTAGCATGTTTGTACATATAACCTTTAATGTCCTTTATTTTACAAAAATGGCGGCTCTTCCTCAGCTGAACAGACAAGTCAAGGCTTTGTATTAGAGTGGAAAGATATATTTCCATTTAAATTGCATGCATATATTTTTTCTTTATGGTGCCAAATTAATTTTCTTTTTCTTTTTTTTTATTTTCAACACAGCGGATATAGTATCTTTTAATAAGAAACCAACCCTACAAAAGTACAATCTAAATGTCCAGAGATATATGTACCAAACGATTCGATTCCATTTACAGAGATATTTTCCAAATATGAAAATGATAATTACAATGTATATATAAGGCACTAGTTTATGCATTTATATCACTGCAATGAGTCTTCAACAAGACATAGAGAAAACGGGGTACCGAAACTGGGTCAAAGGTGGATTGGCATATAAATATCTCCGACGGGGTATAGCAGATTTCATCGATGATGCGGTTAAGAAGGAACATGAAAGAATTCTTTCAACAATAAAACACAAACCCGGGACCACGTGTAGCTCTTGTTGTCTTAGAAATCTGAGACCTTTACATGCGTGCAAGAAAAATCATATTGGCAAAAATAAATGTCCTTTTGACATAAAAGGATGTGGCTGTTTTTGTCCTAAGAATACATTCCCCTGTCCTGCTAAAATCTGTGATGCTATTCATACAGAAATAATAAATTGTCATGGCTCAATGCCCCCTGATCCAAACTGGAAAAATACAGACATACATAAATGGTGTACCAGTCCGTGGGAGATTGGAAAATGTTACATCAAAGCTCCGGGATATTCAAAGCTGACAAAGGCAGCAGATATAGACATAGCAGGATTGCTTCATGTATTAATAAACAACATTAGTCTCAAATCTCATCTGTCAGATACATTGAACAGCAGCGGGATGCTTGAAAAGGTAAATTATGTTAACATCTTTAGCTCATGTGTATGATTTGTAAAGAGCTAATCTTACAACATTTGGGACGACTACAATATATAATGCTACATACTATATAGTTAACTTTTTTCAAACGATATATTGTTATAGGTAAATATTGTAACACCTCTCTTACCTGCGTAATAAGTAAATGAGGTAGCATGTTACAAACAAGCATGGTAATGCCAAACATTACACTATATAAGACATTTAAATTATTTGGAAGGAAACGTCACGATACAACAGATAACTGAATAATAGTTGTATACATGCATATTATTCTTTTGGACACGAATTTGAAATAAATAGTCCCTATCTCTGGTACTAATATAATCTTAATCTTAAGACATGAAAATTGTACTCAAGCTGTTCTTATTAAATTATGACAAAACTCGAAATAAAACAAACGTACTTTAAAATTAATGAAGTTCGAACTAGTGTGATTGTTGTTTTTCATTGTTGGAAATTTTTGTACTAGTATTGTACTCTTATATTTAGACACTGCACGGAAGAAATAATCTATGCCATTCTGCAAACATGGAGCTTGATGAATCTGAACTGAATGATATTATAGATGATATGATAAGAATACTTGAGGACAGTGAGGAACTGGGAGCAAGGTGTGATGCAAAAGAAGCGATCGCTAATTTAAATCAGGTAATCTAAAGATACTCTATTGTACTTGCCAAAAGTATCGTATGATACAAAGCATGATTAGTCACTAAGATTATGTTTGGTTTTATCAATAAGCATGTATCAGATGTTATTGTTTTGGAAGCCCTTATATCTTGGATGATCATTTTTTAGAAAAGTGTAAAGCATAATATAGTCGATGTAATTTGATTGATCTTTAAGCAAGATCTAGTATAAGTCATGATTACAATAGTAGGATAGTGACACTAAGAAAAAAAGCTAATTATCCTCCTCAACACCCACTTCCGTCCGACTTTGTTAAATAACTATTGTATTAACATACACATTCAGACGTCATGTTTTGTATAAAAAGGAGAATGTTAAGGACTTTTTGTCGTTATAACTCATATTGGCAGGATAGAGAGAGTTCCTTTTAATGTAAATCGATATTATATGATATTGATAAAAAGCAATACGTAAAAAAAGAGTCAAGAGCAGTTTGTCTTATTTTAAACACATGTCAGCAAACAATGGCCAGAGATCGCGTAATGTTTGTCGTCTCTCGCACGTTGAGCGTTGCTATACTCGATTTCTTTAAACAATATTTCTGCTCAGACCATACTCCACAATAGTTCTGCTTGGGTAAGAGATAATCTTTAATGATTGCCACTCAGTACTTAATCAATTAATTTTGTATTTTCTTATTCTCAAGTTAAAGGAAAAGACGTTTATTATTACTACTAATGATGAGGCAGAAGTATTCAAACAATCTTTTAACATTCTTTCTGAAAAATGCGAGGAATTAACCCGTACCATTCAAGAGGCAAAGGACGATATTGGTGCGAGTGGTGCAAAACAGATAGAAACAATTAAAGATACGACGAGAACAGTTGTTCAAGACTTTTTGAAAGAAGAACGTGAAAAAACGGATAAGATCCTCTACGATCGAGTCGAACGCCTTGAATCAGTAAGTTGGATAGCCTTGAGTTACATTTCTTTGCAATAAAATACAATAAGCTATTCGTAACCACTTTAATTTATTTTGTAAAAAAAAAGTATAAAACTGTTATTAGGAATGCTGCTATTATTATGATGGAAACAAACCCGTGAAATATTTACTACAAATGCTAACAAATCACTCGTCATCAGCAACGAGATTTAAAGTTATACGTCTTTTTGTGGCATGATACAAGTGTAAATATCTACTTCTATTGTATCTTGTCCCAATATTTCATCTATTTTACTTTCAGCGACTGACAGCGATAGAAACTGAATTTCACAAATTTGAAAACTTGCGTGTTAAACATCGAAATCAATTAGACTTCGTACAGGCAAAACTAGGTATTGTACATTTCTGTTAGTTTTTAAGGCTCATTGTTTTTGTTACTTCAAAAAATATGTATGTACACAATCTATGTGTGCAACTTTTGCACGTGATCTTTAAAATATATTAACAGTTATTTTCAACAGTTATTTTAATAGTTATTTGAACTGGTTTAATTATTTTGATATTTTTCAATCGTACGAATTACATGCTTTTCGGTGGTTTATAGAACTATATCAGTGATATAAAACTGGTAATTTCACTGTTTGAAACAGTGAAATTACCACTTTGATAATTTCACTGTTTTGAATTTAAGCCCCTTACGTTGTTTCAGTGAAATACCAGCGTGCACAGTACTGGGTACCAGCTTAATGACGTGACGTCGTAAATGACGTCACGTTGTATTATTATTTGGCGCGCTTTTCATTCCGTATTAGGTTAAATGTCTTTTTAAAACGTTTCTTTGCATGTAATAAAAAGAAAGTTTGTTTAGTTTAGTGTAAGATTGAAATATATTTCACCTTGTGAACACCAAAAGTTCATATTTCACTCGTGGCTGCGCCACTCGTGAAATATTCCTTTTGGTGCTCACTCGGTGAAATATATTCCGATCTTACACTGAACTAAACAAATATCCTCTATATAAACTTTACCATTGTAAAATTATATATTTTTGTATTAACAGCACTTCAGAAAAGATTAGTCCACCTTTACCAAACTCATTACATAAAGACATCAATTTCACCTTTGAAATCACAAGAAAATGACTTGAATATTGAAGACATGTACGTATTTCCAAACATGACCATGGAAGACAAGAAGAAAGGGGACAAGACACATAACTTACATCGGACAAGAGATTCACAAAACATTTCAAGGCCCGTAAGTCATTATCGAGATATACTACAAACAAATGATAAAAAACATAGAAATATATATATTGTAGGCAACGTAGGTACTGGAAAAAGTGCCTTTTGCAAAATGATGATTCAGAATTGGTGTTTAGGCATACTTGTGAATGAACGGCAAAGGTCTGGTAACAGTCCTAACATCCATCAACAGGACAAAAAAGATGGTAGTGTTGATGATGAAATTATGTATGAAAATTGTTCCTTAAAGACAGTAGATAAAAATGAGTCTATGCCATCTGATGAATATGATAGCAGTGAAAATGGTGAAACAATACCTTCAATCGGAATGCACGTCGAAGGGGATTATAATGAAGTTTTTTCTAAAACTAACATTGAAAATATGAAAGAAATCAAACAGTTTGAGTTTCTCTTCTTCGTACCATTAGAACGAATGTCTGGTTATGGGAGTTTCATCGACATGATAAAATCATTTGCCACATCTACCGATCTTTCAACATCAGAAATCATAGATAGAATATTTGCCACAGAATCTGAACGCTGCCTTGTCATTGCTGACAGTTTGGATGAATGGATTCCTCCAGAACCTAAAGGTTTATTACCACATGAAAGTTACGGGTTACCCAGTAGAAACCAACTACATGCTGCAAGAATCATAACATTGTCTCGGCCTTCAGCAAAGGGTATTATCAACATGAAATCTTCTGAATGTGACCAGAGAATCGACTTGTTAGGAATAAATGTAAAACATATGAAAATGTTCGTAAGAAAATACCTTGCACAAAATGACCAAACTGATCAATCATGTAAATCATTTTTAGACAAAATTAGATTGAGCGAAATTGAAAAATTAGAAAATAATCCTCTGCTTTTACAACAACTTGTATGGTTATTCTGTATGGAGAATGATATTGGAAGATCTTCAACTGATATATACAGTCATCTTTTGAACATCATGCTTGCTTGGTCAGAGGATAAAACAGGGGATGCATGTTTGCAAGATATGCCCCTCACCGATACTACAGTACTGCCCGATCTTTTACACAGATTTCCAAGATGTGAGGAAAACAAACAATTTCTGCTTCAAATTGGAAGTGTTGCGTTCAAATTATTGGTTGAGTCAAGAACAAGTACTTTCAGTCGGGTATTTCTAAAGGAGAATGGTTTATCAACAAAATCAATACAGAAGGTAATAAACCTAGGCATTGTTGTTGAAGAAAAATGCTTTAATCCTACAAGAGAGAGAACTACGTTGATATTCATCCATAAATCTTACCTGGAGTTCTTTGCAGCTCTTTATTTAGTCAGCCAATGCCACAGAGTGCATAATACTGCATCAGGGATGAATCAAAGCAAAACTACAGCGAAGGTATTTCATGACTTGCTTAAAGATTTCGAGTCAGTTGCAGCTATATTGCAGTTATCAAACGTGTTGAAAATGGTATGTGGAATGTCACCCGGTTCTATTAAAGATATTACAGAAGTCATTTGCTATATCGCAAGCATTGATGATGATATGATAAGGGACAGGGACTCGCGCTTCGAGGATAGTTACTGTACTCTGATATACCAATTTGAGCATCTTATATCTGATTGCTTACAAGAGGGAGACTTAAATGAACAGGTGATGATACATATGTGTGATGTAACTGTTGATTATGATACTAACATTAATACATTGCACCATATAGTCAAAGACAGCGTGATTAGTTTTTGGAACTTTGAATATTTTGATCTGGAGTTATTTAGATGGGTATTAGGCCTTACCCGTCTTCAGTATATTGATGCTGACCTTGACGAGTTACCGCATGATTGTATGGAACAATTGTCGTCATTCATACATACATCACCTCTAAAGGTTATAAGGTTGTCCGATTTAACTTGTACGATGAAAAAGTGCGAAGGTCATATGCTTGACCTTGGTAGGCACAACGATCTGAAGAAACTTGACATTGATTGTCATAATGTAATCATTTCTAACATCAACACTGAAAATCTAAAATGTCTGCATGTAAATCCTCATAGCATCTTGCATTTTAGTATGTTGTTAAACGCTAGATGTCTGACTGAACTGGATCTGTCAAGTGTTCACGAAAACAGGTTTTTATTTACAAGGGAAATAAATTCTGTTTTGCACACGCTTCACCAGCTGGAAAAGTTGATGCTATCTTATGTTGATATTGCCAGTAGGTCTATAACTGTCGATTCAAGTATGAAGAATCTCGAAGTAATTGGCTTTTACTGGGTCCATATGAACATTGAAACAGTGCAAATGTTTGTTGACAGCCTTTGTGATCTTCAAAATATTGTTCATGTTACGTTCAACGGATCGGAAGTGGATGAAGATGCATATATAAATATTTCAAAACGCAAAAAGATGCTGGTGACGCGTATGCCCTGGGGAGATATATATACACGCAACACAGTAACATGACTGTTCCCATCGTAAACATATCTTTGAATATGTAAAAACTGGTCAAACCCTGACAATTGGATCAACTACAATAAAGCTGTAGCCATCAATTTCAGGGTATTTTATAAACATTTTCATCTGCATTGATGATCAATTTTATTATTACACTCATACAGAATATTAAGATTGTTTTATGATATGATGTCAAAACACATCCTGCACGTTATTATTTCATTTTGTTATTATTTCTCATAAATGTATGCACAATTGGTTTTGTATCTGAATAATTTAGGATAATTAATTTCGATTCCTTCAAATGCATAAATATAATAAAAAGTGACAGATAAAAACGTTAGTTGTATAAAAAAAAACTTTTAATAAAGTGTATTTCACTGATAACCTTATATCTATTAGTCACTAGAGGTGTTCATAAAGAATCGCCTTGTTCCTGCGAAATAGTTTTTTGGTTGTGTTAACTTGATAGATATATTAAAATTATATTATATTTACACCATCATGAAACGGTGTGTTGGCACAAAATCAAAGTAACGCATACATGTGAAAGGTTCAAAATTGGATTTTTTATGCGCGGATAATACATGTACAATTTGTGTCATCTACTTGATTGAACCTTTCCATTGGCATGTGTATGGGAATTCATTCTATTATCTATGCCCCTTGAAGACAAAATACTCCAAGCTTGGTTTATAATCTTTGAGTAATGCCTTGATCTTTAAACTTCTCAAGGAAATTATTTTGGCAAGTTATTTCATATAACAGTTACATAAAGGATATTTTATTGCATTCCTAAAATAATCAAATATATTTACATTGTGCTAGTAAACCGTTGGGTTTAAAGTTTAAGCAGCATTTCGGGGCCCTTCCTACGAAACTACGGAAAATTTACTTCTGTTCCTTTAGGACGAAAAAATGGTGTAAATAAGCATTGAGTAATTTTACATTTGTGCTGTTGACTAAAAGCCACTCGGGTTCGACTTTCTTCTTAGGGATTTTATTTTGTGTGAGATAGATTACTGAAGGTCTTGCTCCGATGATTATTTTTCCAGAAAAAACAAGAGCCACCGCCCGGCGGGGGCAACGCTCGACTTTTTACTTTTTCTAAACGCAAACATACAAAGGTTTGAACATATCTTAATGTTTCCTTTTTATAAATTTAGTTGGTCTGTCTTGTCACAATAGTTTTGTTTATATATTTTGTATATATATATGAATAGAAACATAAGGCAATTTTTTAAAATAGCAACATGACGCAATTTCTAAAAATAGCAACATGATGCAATTTCTAAAAATAGAAACATTGACGCAATTTCTAAAGATAGAAACAATGACGCAATTTCTAAAAATAAAAACAATGACGCAATTTCTATAAACAGCAACATTGACGCAATTTCTAAAAATAGAAACAATGACGCAATTTCTAAAAATAGCAACAATGACGCAATTTCTATAAATAGCAACAATGACGCAATTTCTATAAATAGAAACAATGACGCAAATTCTAAAAATAGAAACAATGACGCAATTTCTAAAAATATAAACAATGACACGATTTCTAAAAATAAAAACAATGACGCAATTTCTAAAAATAGAAACAATGACGCAATTTCTATAAATAGCAACAATGACGCAATTTCTAAAAAAAGAAACAATGACGCAATTTCTAAAAATAGAAACAATGACGCAATTTTTAAAATAGAAACAATGACGCAATTTCTAAAAATAGAAACAATGATGCAATTTCTAAAAATAGAAACAATGACACAATTTCTAAAAATAGCAACAATGACGCAATTTCTATAAATAGCAACAATGACGCAATTTCTATAAATAGAAACAATGACGCAAATTCTAAAAATAGAAACAATGACGCAATTTCTAAAAATATAAACAATGACACGATTTCTAAAAATAGAAACAATGACGCAATTTCTAAAAATAGAAACAATGACGCAATTTCTAAAAAGAGAAACAATGACGAAATTTCTAAAAATAGAAACAATGACGCAATTTCTATAAATAGCAACAATGACGCAATTTCTAAAAAAAGAAACAATGACGCAATTTCTAAAAATAGAAACAATGACGCAATTTTTAAAATAGAAACAATGACGCAATTTCTAAAAATAGAAACAATGACGCAATTTCTAAAAACAGAAACAATGACGCAATTTCTGAAAATAGAAACAATGACGCAATTCTATAAATAGAAACATGTTGTTGTTGATGTTGATGATGAAGATGATGATGATGATGATATGTATGTATATATATATACACACACACACATCAATAAATATATAATTCTGGTCATTTAATGCACAAATCTGAGAAAATTCACTAATTTAACCTTCAAGGTCAAGGTCATTAAAGAGCCCAAGCAAATCTGGGTTTGATAAACAACAAGGTCTTGTCCTTAAGAATGTTCTGTTATAATATCAAGTTGATCCCTTCAATAATAGCAAAGCTACAGTCAGTTACCGCCAAAATAATGAAAATTTCAATAATTTGACCTTCAAAGACAATGTCATTAATGAGTGAAGGTCAAGGTCTTTCGGTATATTTTTAACAGTTATCTTTGAAGATTATTATGTTCAAGTTTCAAGACAATCCATTCAAAAATAACAAAGTTACAGCCAATAATAGCCCAAAAAAATGAATATTTCAATAATTTGACCTTCAAAGTCAAGGTCATTTATGAGTGAAGGTCATGGTCTGTCTAGTTATTTTTAAGGGATATCCCTGAAGATAATTATGTTCAAGTTTGAAGACAATCCATTCAAAAATAACAAAGTTACAGCCAATAATAGCCAAAAAAATGAAAATTTCAATAATTTGACCTTCAAAGTCAAGGTCATTTATGAGTGAGGGTCAAGGTCTGGCTGGTTATTTTTAAGGGATATCCTTGAAGATTATTATGTTCAAGTTTGAAGACAATCCATTCAAAAATAACAAAGTTACAGCCAATAACAGCATGAACAAGCAAAAATTGGACATTAAACCTTGAAGGTCAAGGTCATTTATGGATGAAGGTCATGGTTAGTGTGGTCTACTGAAAGGTCTTGTCCCAAGGGTTGTTGTGGCCAAGTAGAAAGACAATACACCAAGAAATAAAAAAGGTTATGATCCAGGTACAAGTTTGCGGACGAGAACGGCAACGGCAACGCCGACCTGACTATAACAATACCTCTATTTTTAAAAAAAAAACAACAAAAAAGTCGAGCTAAAAAATGGAAGGTGTCATAAGCCTTTACAGAGTCGGTGTGACTGAAAAGTAAAAACTCAGCAAAAAAAAAAAGAAAATCATTTTAAAGTTTAAAATAAGGAAAAAAAGAGTTGCTGTATTTTCAAACATCTATGTGTCATATATATAACACAACTCATAACCTAGTTTTACTTCCAATTTCAAGCAGATGCATGTTCATTTAATAAAACAACAACAAAACACAAAACACAAACTGAAAACAGAAAACTAGATACAAAACAAAATACCATTATATGTAATTTTGCACATGGAATAAGCAGTTATTTTGAGAGTCACTTTTTTTTACTCCAAAAATAGCTTCTCTTTACAAAGCCGAAAAAGTGCTCTGATATTTGTAAAAGACTGTCTTCTCACTGGTACTGAAATAAAACAAAATTCGGCATCCTCTGTGACAATTTGCATGCTGGATTAGGACTGAGACAATCATTGAATACGTCGGAATTCATTACATTTATCCCTAATACGAGCATAGTAGATTGAACCTTTCCATTGGCATGTGTATGGGAATTCATTCTATGATCTATGCCCCTTGAAGACAAAATACTCCAAGCTTGGTTTATAATCTTTGAGTAATGCCTTGATCTTTAAACTTCTCAAGAGAATTATTTTGCCAAGTTATTTCATATAACAGTTACATAAAGGATATTATATTGCATTCCTAAAATAATCAAATATATTTACATTGTGCTAGTAAACCGTTGGGTTTAAAGTTTAAGCAGCATTTCGGGGCCCTTCCTACGAAACTACGGAAAATTTACTTCTGTTTCTTTAGGACGAAAAAATGATGTAAATAAGCATTGAGTAATTTTACATTTGTGCTGTTGACTAAAAGCCACTCGGGTTCGACTTTCTTCTTAGGGATTTTATTTTGTGTGAGATAGATTACTGAAGGTCTTGCTCCGATGATTATTTTTCCAGAAAAAAAATGGAAGGTGCCATAAGCCTTTACAGAGTCGGTGTGACTTAAAAGTTAAAACTCAGCAAAACAAAAGAAAATCATTTTAAAGTTTAAGATAAGGAAAAAAAGAGTTGCTGTATTTTCAAACATCTATGTGTCATAAATAACACAACTCAAAACCTAGTTTTACTTCCAATTTCAAGCAGATGCATGTTCATTTAATAAAACAACAACAAAAACAAAACACAACTGATCAAACTGAATACAGAAAACTAGATACAAAACAAAATACCATTATATGTAATTTTGCACATGGAATAAGCAGTTATTTTGAGAGTCACTTATTTTTTTTTTTTACTCCAAAAATAGCTTCTCTTTACAAAGCCGAAAAAGTGCTCTGATATTTGTAAAAGACTGTCTTCTCACTGGTATTGAAATAAAACAAAATTCGGCATCCCCTGTGACAATTTGCATGCTGGATTAGGACTGAGACAATCATTGAATACGTCGGAATTCATTACATTTATCCCTAATACGAGCATAGTAGATTGCAAATATGAAGGGCATGTAAAGTATGTTTGACTACTGACAGCAGGAAAGAATAAATACCACCTGGGGAACTGGTGTATTACCTTGGCACCTTTCACCCGGTGTAGGCATAACTGAACGATGCTAACTAAAAAAGCACAGTACCATGATGATGTCCATTTTGATATATCTATTACAGAAGATAACTTTATTCCCTGCGGTCCGGAGACCGCAGGGTATTGGTACGCGTTTTACTTTTGAGGCATGGAGGAGCACGTGACCAGTTTTCGGTGCATGGAGGAGCATGTGATCTGTAAACCGTACACGATTGGTTAATTGACCTTTTCGATAACCTGGCTAAATACCGTTTGTCATTACTTTACGGATATACCTCGAGGGAATTAGTCAGAATTAAACCTAATTAAGAACAAAAACCTATTACGTGATATTTCTAATTTTCTATAATTATTTTACCGTTTAAGGTGGAAAAACTTGAATGATTAATTTGAAAATTATCATTGTTTCTTTAATATATGTATCTCAAATTTTACAAACAATAAATTGTTTATACTGAAAATCTACAAAATTAAAATATTCGTAGTGGCATCTGCCATAATAAATAGAGATATTTTCTGCGTAAACTTGTGTGTTTACTTTATTATTTTTTTTGCTTTTAATTATTCATAATATGGTAGGCCTATTTAATCATTTTCTTAAAAAGAAATAATTGTTTTATGTTCGACCTTCTCCGGTCATCAACGGTCACCAGTTTTGAAAGACCTTCTATATTGATCGATTATTGTCAACTATATTCCCGATATAAACGTTTATTTATTCCCCTCTGCCAAAACGGTGTTGAAAATAGTTAAATGAAATATCTTTATATCATGAAAAATGTTCCCCGCAGGAAACCATTTTTACTTGTTATCATATTGAGTAAACAACAAAGGAATCCCCTAGCAACAATGCCAGGCATCTCGCTCCCTTTATTTCTTTTATAAAACATGGCATTTAAAACTTTTGTAATAAAATAGAGAGAAACAGAATCCCTAAAGAAAGCCCAACATGGCAAAATTAAAAATTTTGCAGTCTCGGTTTGATTGAGTCTGTTTATGAACGGTACTGGAAAGTGCAAGTTACTGTCCACGCCCCTACACCGGCTTTAAGCAGCATTCAACATTTAAACATAAAATGGTAAAATTTTACATGTCTGCTTTACGATGACGGACAGAGTTTTGAAAAATAAATGCATTATTTTGATTATATGTTTAAAATAATCTTGTGAAAGTCATTATCAACACAAACTGAAAATACAAAATCTGGATTGAATTGTTTTGTAAAAAGCTTGTCAATTATCATCACGTATAGTTTGTATTGATTTTTACAAGATGCACTTCCGGTTTGACGAATTAACAATGAGGATTTCATGCTTTTAGTATTTAATATTGACACTGGAATAAACGTCGATCTTTTTCATTGTTTCAGACGTAAATGGTTGTTGGTTATTCAAATAAAAACCAAAGAAAAGAGAAACACTATTAAATAAATGTATAGTTTCCATAAAAAATATCTCTTCGGTGTAGAGAAGTTCTGAAATAAGTTTTACACTCGGAAAAATAGCTGTACAATTTTAGATAATCTAAACTCCAACAGATTTGCAATGCGTCACATTTTGGCGATTCTTAATTATAGGTTTATTAGGGCGACAGTGACGGGGTCGATAATGACGGTGGTGTTAATTAAAGTAATTAAAAAACAAAGGAAATTTAAACATCAGTGTACCGTTAAATTGTATTTTGTCAGATTGATAAATTATTTTAAAGCAAATAAAACACACAAAATAGATTTAATTTATCCTTTAGAATAATCATTTTAGAATGGTAACAGAAAAGTTACCATTTTATTAAAAGCATATAACCAAGTAATGAGCAATTGTATTTAAACAGTTTTTTGTTGTTGTTTTTTTACCAAGGAAAGTATTGTCAATATAAACTTTCATATATTTGCACACTTTTAACGTTCCCTTTGAAACAACAATAATAATATAAAAAACAACAACAACAAACAAACAAATCTAACAACATTGTATTAAACGATATGATGGCCATAACATGCTAACCGTAACTTTTGTTGAATAGGCAAGAGAATTGACCGATTCAAGGTCAAACTGACCTGGCCTGCTGCAGCCGCGATCAATTGCAGCTAAGTATTGTTCATTGCCCTATTTTTTTTTAATTTTATATATTGAAAATTTAACTCTGAATGTACTGGTCTAAATATGCGCAATTTGACCACGTTAAGGGTTAATACATTGTAGATACAACTGGCATATCTACGTAATCATCGATGTAAAATATCACGTCCTATATCCATTAGCAGAATCCTAAGAATGAACACGTTTGTTTTATTCCGTACATTTAGGCTCAATAAACTAGTTCAGATTAGCGTGAGCAAAATTTTCGTTTTGCACTGTATGTAGAACAACTACGTGTACTATAAAGTCTCAACACAATAAGCAAAGATTCACGCTCAGATAATTTTAAAGTCTGAACAGTTCGAAATAAATCTACAGATTGTATTACAAAAAGAAACATCATGATTGTTGTTTCTCATAACAGGGAATTAATGTTTGATGTATTGTACATGTTGTTCGCCATTGGTGTACCAGAATATTCGTGCGAGTCAAAAGGATTTGTGTATATTGGTGCAACTAGAGGACAATATTTGAATAAAACACATGAGCCTAATATGTTGGCTTGTGCTAGAAAATGCCTGGAGACTACCGCACAGCTTCACGGCTGTAAGGCTTCTAGTTTCAATTCCGATGAAAAGACTTGCAGGCTTTTATTGACAATGAACAGCACTTCAGCAGAAGATACCATACAGCCGCATCATAACACTTGGCAGACTTATAAAATGACGCAATGCATCGACGGATGGCTACGCTGGAAAAGCGCCTGTTATAAAATATATACAGATGTAGCAAACTGGACTGTTGCTAAGCGACAGTGCAGAGACATTGGTGCGCATCTAACGGCTCTTGGAGATCCAGAAGAAGCAAAGTTCGTATGGAAGAAAATTGTGCTTGTACAAGCGACTGGAAATGTATTTCTCGGAGGTCGTGACATTGAAGAAGAAACAATATGGCGATGGGAAGATGGCGATGAAGATATTCAGAATGATAACCTTGTGCCGCTGGATAATTCAATTAATGACTGGAGGGAAGGGGAACCAAACAATATGGGAGAAGAAGATTGTCTCATTGTAGAGCGTGAAGGGACATGGAATGACGCTAAGTGCGACATTGAGCTTCCTTTTATTTGTGAATATCATCTTTGAGCTGCATAACCGTGTGTGAATTATTTTCATTAAGGGATTCAGTGACGAACATAACCCATGTTGATTTATGATGACTGGTTTTAATCATATTTATGTGAACACGGTGACTTGAAACCACCCGACCTGGAGGTCCCTTTTTCCGGAAAGATTAAAATCTTGTAAAAGCAATTTCCCATATTTTATTTTTGAAATATATATTGTGTGTAATAAATACAGTTGTATGTTTTATTAAAGTTAACTTACAGATGATTGACTGCTTTTATCAAAGTAGATTAAACGCGGTTTCAAGTGTGCACTAATTGTGCACCAGTGATAGCTGATTTATTTCTATACTGATATGAGAGGGATTTTACGCTAAGTCATTCCCCTACATCACATCAGGAAATTATACATGCATTTAATGCATTAAATAACTCTTCCCGCTACCTAGATGATATCTTTAACCCTTTACCTCATATATACGCGAAACAACGCGATGTGCCCACTTCTGTTTGGGGGGTTTGAAGGGGGGGCGGAGTCCCCCTCATCGCCAAGAAAATTTTGGACTTGTGAGAGGCTTAAAATGACCCCAGGTTGATCGTAAAGTAATGTGTAACCAACGCTGAAAAGCCTTTGACTCTATCTCAATCCCTTGAGAAGTTGCAGCACTTTGAAATAAATTTTGATGGAAAAAATCGAGGCAAAATAGTGATTTTTGGCAATTTTGAGATGTCCCCTCGTTGCCATGGTAACAGGAAATTTAAGACTGAGCATGTCGTTACAAAGGCAATGGTCCAGTCAACATTTGTGCCAAGTTTGATTAGTATTGAAGCATTTTTCATAATTTCATAGCAGTTTGAACTTTTAAGAGGAGGCTTTTCGGTGAAAATGGCAATTTTTCACAATATGCTCATGGGGGAAGGGTTAACATGAATAATCCTAATTTCGATCACAGGGTTACTTAAATATATCCCAGTAAACTTAAATTGAATAAGACTAACTCTACAGACATTATTACATCTTTTTAAGATTTAAGTATCATTAACAATACTACAGTACCTAAAATCTATGATAAAAGAGATGATTTTGACTTTGATGTTGTTAAATTTCCACATCTAGATGGAGATGTACCTCATGCTGCATCATATGAAGTATATATTTCTCAATTAATTAGATTTGCTGGGGCGTGCACTTCTTAAAAAGTTCTTAACTTCTTTCACAAGGGTATTGCCATCATAAATTGCGGAAATATTTTACTAAGTTTAACCATCGTTATTCAGATTTAGTTTTAAAATTTAATTGTAATTTAAAACTTTTTTACGAATATGTATTAGCAAGCCTGATTTCTATGGCGATGTGGTTTACAAACTTCGTAGGATCATGGGTCATAGTATTTTTTCTGCTGTTTTCACTAAAATAGTCATCATCATCATCATCTACTATGTATGTACATGCGCAGCAAATGGGTTCCGCTTTACAATAAAAAGTAGTCTATTTACATCTTTTAACAAGAGCATCGCTAGGCGGAGCATTATATGCCCGAAAGTGTTTTTTATGTAAGGATGAAGCATTTGTAAGACATTACATAAATTAAATAAAGTATTACCTCCTTCAAATAGCAATCCACCTATAAAGTTTAAATATTGTGGGCCAAATGGAACTTAAGTTATGCTCTGGAAACTGTTTTCAGTTTTGAGGTAATAGCGACCTTGAACTTTGACCTTGTGACCCCAAAATAAATAGGGGTGTTCTACCCAATATGGACAATCATCCTATGAATTTGAACACTATGGGCCAAATAGAACTTAAGTTATGCTCTGGAAACTGTTTCCAGTTTTAAAGTAATAGTGACCTTGACCTTTGTCCTTGTGACCCCAAAATCAATAGGGGTCTTCTACCCAATATGGACATTTATCCTATGAAGTTTGAATATTGTGGGCCAAATAGACCTTAAGTTATGCTCAAGAATCTTTTTTTAGTTTTAAAGTAATAGTGACCTTGACCTTTGACCTTGTGATCCCAAAATCAATAGGGGTCTTCTACCCAATAGGGACAATCATCCTATGAAGTGTGAATATTGTGGGCCACATGGAACATAAGTTATGCTCCAGAAACTGTTTTCAGTTTAAAAGTTATAGTGACCTTGACCTTTGACCTTGTGACCTCAAAATCTATAGGGGTCTTATACTTAATATGGACAATCATCCCATGAAGTTTGAATATTGTGGGCCAAATAGACCTTAAGTTATGCTCTGGAAACTTTTTCAGTTTTAAGGTATTAGTAACCTTGACCTTTGACATTGTGACCCCCAAAATCAATAGGGGTCGTCTACCCAATATGGACAATCATCCTATGAAGTTTGAACACGGTGGGCCAAACGGAACTTAAGTTATGCTCCGGAAACTGTTTTCAGTTTAAAGGTAATAGTGACCATGACCTTTGACCCAAAAATCAATAGGTGTCTTCTACCCAATATGGACAATCATCCTATGAAGTTTGAATATTGTGGGCCAAATGGAACTTAAGTTATGCTCCTGAAACCAAATTGCTAACAGACGGACGGATAGACAGACAAGACGGACGCCAGGGGGTATAACATAATATGCCTGAAATTATTTCGGGCATATAAAAACCGGTAATGTCTCTAATTGGTGGTAGTGTTTCATCAGCGCCGACTTGAATCCCTCCAAGGTTGGTTGCTCAACAACTTGTGAGGGTAGGCGATTCCAGAGGATGATGGTGTTTCTAACACTGATGTTTGAAGAAAATCCTGTATGATATGCTGGAAAAACAGTAATACAGCATAATTTCAAATGCTTATAAAAGTGTGTATCAAGTTTTTGACAAGGGGTTGGTAATTTATGTAGTAATTGGTTAATTGTATGCAAAAAGGCCAATGTTAAATTGACAATTTTGCAGGAAACTATCGCCCGCTCAACATAATATGGTTTGTTTTTTAGCCAATTTCAAGAAAATTTTAATCATATCTCGGTCCATCTAACAGGAGTTCCTGGATAACTAACCAGTTATATGTATAACAATTTTCTCTGCAATGGACCGCAACTACAAATCCCATATTATTTCTGAATCAGCTATGGAAGACAAATGACCAAAACAATCAATTTCCGAGATCAATTATTGTCATGGAGAAATTTCACCTCGCCTGATGCTCTCTCAACAACACTAAAGGGATGGACCTACCTACTAGCCAGTCAGAAATCTGACGAGCGTTTCACTAATATTCCGTAAGTTAAGCTACCTTTTTACGTAAATTTGGATTTACCCAAAACGTAAATTAACGTTTGTTGCGTTTCACTAAACAGAACTTGCAATCTACGCCAGCGATAAGTGAGCGGAACTTAAACCTACGCCAATGCATAGCTAAGAAAGTTTAGTGAAATGCAAATAAATACGCAAGTTCTGCTTACGCAAAAACTTACGGTCAAACTCAAGTTACGATAACGTAAGTACGTTAGTGAAACACACCCCTGATTGGATAATTGATCAGATTGCTGACTCATCAATATCATAACTTCTATTCTATAACGACTATTATAATATCATGAATCGCTAATTATCATTGAACCAATTCAAAGACAGGTTTTAAAGTAAGAAGAATTTATATAATTTATGCATTTTTATTTACATACCCATGTATTGTAGAACACTTTTAATGACAAATTCAGGATAAAATTTTCATGTATCAAATATATTACAATAACAAAAACATGATCATCAATTATTTCAACATGATGACTTTAACATGATAGCAACATGATACAATCTTTACCGCAAGCAGCTTGCAAAATTTATACTATAAATAAACTTCAAATAAAAATTTTACCAATTACAGTACACATATACATTCATATAACTCAACATAGAAACATTTTCTCTAATCTAATTAATCATACACAACAATTCATTCGTTCATTTACTATTTACAGATACAACCTACCAGTCAGAAGACAAGATTATTTTAAGGAATATTTAAAACATGCATATTTATGTTGTTCATCAAAAGATGACCAATAGCGGAGATAAATTTATTATAACCTTAACCATTGTTCAATTTGAAAAATGGAAATGTCTTGAGTTGTAAACTTTGTTCTGTGTGACAGTTTTATTTATGTATCAATATAATTGAGCTACCAACAGCATAGATGATCAGTCTACATGGATTTACAAACTGGCCTGGATCTTTATTAGTGGTAGGGCTTCACAGCTAGTTTGTTCTTACAAAAGATGACAAATAGCGGAGATAAAATTATGTAAACCCTTACATGGTTCTAATTGACAAATAGACTGGTCTGAAGTTGTAAACTTTGTCCTTTGTGACAGTTTTATTATATCAAAATAATTGTGTAATTGAGCTACCAACAGCATAGACACAGATCAGACTGCATGTATTTACAAACTGGTCTGGTAGGGCCACAGAACAAGTTTGTTCTTGCAAACTAGAATATATAATTTTATAAAATTTAAGTTGCTAAATGTATGTAATTGATTTGCCCTCATTTGAAAATGAAAATGCAAAAACTAGGCTGCAATCAGTATAGAGTCTGGTCATACTACATGGAAGTGTAGAATGGCCTGACTCTATACCGTTGGCATGGCAAACCATTTTTGTCCCAACAGGTTACTGTAAAAACTGACAATAATTTAACATTTTCCTGTGACATGCCTTGATAAGTTATATAACAAACCTGAAATTGATCATATTGAATATTTACAATCCTTTTGTCACATAAAAATTTAATATGGTCTTAAAAAGAACTTTCAAAACCATTAAAAAATTCATTGAAAAAACTTGAAATCAAAATTTTTCCATTACAATATATCTTCTATTAAATGGATAGTATGTCATGTAGCACTTTTCAAAATTACCTACCTGATATTTTTGGTCATGTATACAACACTTTTAGATCCACACAACATCTATAGATGTTTTCAGTCAATTACACAGCAATTTTCATCATCAACAACACAACATTCATACTTCCTTTTACTCGTCAACACAATGATTTTCATAACCCACACAAAATGCATACATACAAGTTCATTTACAAGAAAATTTTCAACATTCACACAACATTTTTGGTCTCATATATACAACAATGTTCAACAAGTACTCAACATCTGCTAGTAGTAGTAAACATATTCAAATCATGTTTATATAATTAACACAACATTGCTCATGAAACAGTCAACACAACATCTGCTTTCATTTTCAACACAACATCTGCTTTCATTTTCAACCCAACAATTAAAATCAGTAATTTTATCACCTATTCAATGCATTAAATCATGCAAGTCAGTTCAATTCCATGCAACATACCCTTGATAAATAACAACTTCCCAGTCCTTTCAGACGAAAAAATACAGAATTAATTAAATATCATTTATGGAATTTAGATTTAAGCAATACATCTCAAATACAACGTAGGAGAAATTTTACACATTTTAATTAATCTTACAGTTAATATGTATTGAAAATAATGAAATGTGTTTAAATATAGGATTTAATAGTAGGTCAATTCCTCCTTCAAATATTACTTACCTCACTACATACTCCCTGTGTTAAAAAATAATTAAAATTGTCTTTGAAGAAATTTATTTCTTTTAACTTCTAAGAAGGCAATAACAACTCTTTTTCCATTTCATTGGACAACTCAGCCATTAAGGTGGTAAAATTTAAATTTAATGAATTAAAAAGATATATAGTGAACTTCAGTTTTAAAGACTCATTCGCAACAACTAACTATGGTTGCCTTTTGTTGTGACCTAATTCTTAGACCAAGTTTCACACCAGTTTTGACCTATTTTCTAACCTGGTTTCACATTTGATGTGACCTAACTTTTTAATAACCTAGTTTTCTTTCCACTTCAAGTAATTAAGTTTCACACTTAACATGACATAATTTTTGGACCTAGTTTAACACTAGATGTGACCTAATTATTTGACCTAGTTTAACTCTTAATGTTACATAATTCTTTGACCTAGTTTCACACTTGATGTGACCTTATTCCTTTACCTAGTTTCAAACTTGATATGACCTTATTCTTTGACCTAGTTTCACACTTAATGTGACCTAATTCTTTGACCTAGTTTCACACTTTATGTGACCAAATTTGTTGACCTTATTTCACACTAGATATGACTTTAATGATTATATTTATATTCTATTCATTCATTGAAACATCAGATTTTACAACAAAATGAGATTCTTTGATAATGCCACTAGTGATTGTTTGTCTTCACATCAAATATATTCTTATTTTCTATAAAAAATTAAATTCCAAAAAAATGGCACACATGAATTTACACAATATGTGTAGAAATAGATAAAAACTTGATTTTTTTTAGAGATACAGAGCTGTATCATTTCATGTATCAACACATTCAATATATATACATGTACACAATATGCTGACAGACAAGAAGACTTAATATAAATCAAATCAACTGAGACTTTCGGAAAAACAGTTGCAGCACTTTGCTCAGTAAACAATAATGTTTCACTCATGATTTATTATTTTTTGGTAATAATTTATATACAATATGTACAAGTTTTTTTAATATCTATATACACACTATGTACACACATAGAAAAACACATAATATATGTATATAATGAGACAAAACTCACATATGTAAGTTTTGAAAATAGCACAGCGTAGGCCAGTAACTATGATATGAAAGGGACATAACTCTCCATAGAAAACCAAGAAGTCAAATTTATTATAAAATATCTTTTACTATGAAAAACTTAATTGAGAAAATGACAAATTAAAAAGAGTAATGAGTTAATGTTATATCTCAAGTGTTATAATCATCATTATAAATAACAATTTTACTCTCTAAAATATTGTGTAATATAGCTTAACTTGACAAGGGAGACAATAACACATTCAGCTATTTAAGCATGGTGTCAAAGTTACCTCCCTTTCATCAAGTCTGCACTGAAAATGCTAGAAACAGTACTGGTTGAAGAAAAACACCCAGTACCACCCCCAGATACTAGCACTACACAAGACTCCAAATGCTGGTCTGGCAACAAATTAATCACCTTTTATACTAAAGAACCCCTTACACTCATACCTGTAGAAGTAATTTTTCTAACATTATTTCACAATATTTGTGTGGCTTCAATTCTTAAAATGTCTTCAAATGTAAAAATGCTAAAATAATGCTATGGATCGCATACTCTCTAGTCAGAGTGCGCAAGAAAACAAACTGGCCTAGAGATACTCTCTATACCCATGATATAGTGTGCACAAACAAACTGGCCCGACTCTATACTCGTGATGTAGGGACATAAGTATTATTATAGATATCAAGATTTAAATAATTTTCATTGTTTGGTTTGGTTTATGGCACACTAACACAGTGCTGGTCATAGTACCACATATACTATAACTTCTAAGAATAAAGTTGAGCCAGTTCACTGAGATCCAAAAGGCTAAAAACATAAATTTTAAATTCTAGCACAGATCAACTGGGGGTACTTAATACAGAAAAATATGCAAAAGAAAATTAAGAAAAAGACTCGGAAATAAACTGAAAATTGTTTATTTGTGCTATTCTTAGCCTGATTTTAGTGATAAGCAATGCCTTTAATTTTGGGTCATTTTTCACAATTAGAATAATTGTTCTGGAAAACCTGGATGAGAGAATGATCTGAAATTTTGCACACAAGTTATTGGTCAAACTGTCCTGTCATGTCAAATAAACCTCAGTGGAGTCTTTTGAAAATGAGTTATATACTATAGTTAAATCTTAGAATACAAGTTAAAACTTAGTTAAAAAATATTATCAGATAAAGACAATGTTAATATAATTTTCAATTTCATCATGCATGCATGTAAGTTATCTAAGGTAATTTGTAAATTCATATTTTGTTTTTTATGTTTACACCTAACCAAAATATATATATGCAAGCAAGACATAACTGCTTTGCTATAAAAAATGAACAATTACTTTATCACAATAAATTAAGTCTATATCATATCAAAATAGAACAGTAGAACCCCATGAACATAGCACTTTTACTTGGTATTTGGTGGCACACTCATAAAAAAGAACACATTTATTTAAGGCAAATATGAATTTGACTGTATTGTTGAAATTCTACTTGATTATATTTTGTTCAAATGGCAGACATTCTGTCTTTAATAAAATAAAAAAAAAATAGAATACTAAAAATTAATAAATACAAAAAGGAAAATCTATATCAAGAAATATATATCAGGAACTATTTATTGCCTGGCATTCATAAAAATAAATTTGCTGAATTATGATTTTTTTCAAGCGGATAAAATAAAGATATTCTTTTTTTAAGCCTCATTGACAGAAATGACATGAAAAGAGTAACACAATAGATGCTTTTCACATAGCATGTATTACCTCTCCTGGCTGCCATTTTCAGGGTTACTCTTAATATAAATCATACTTCAGAAAAGATAAAAAAAAATCTCACAATTCTATCATCTTCATCTAAACTGATAAAAAAATCTTTTAGATATTTGTGCTATAACATATTTGTGCTATAACAACAGTTTAACCTATGTAAAAGAATTTGACAATTCACTTGAATCATTTGTTTATAATGTATTTTTATTCTTCTATTATTTTGTAATTTATATATGGTATACTGGGCCCCAAAATGGCTGCCATTTTTGACAGGAGAGGTTAAATATTGTAAAACCAGGAACTATAACAGACTAGCACCATTATGCTCAACCAAGCATAATAACGCACATCTTTACAATGACTTAAAGTTTGAGTAGTATGAATACATTCAAACAAAACTTACTTACTCATATTAAAATCTCAAAATTACCTCCCTTTAAATTGAGCATCAAGGCTTCATGTCTGGTATTACATGTTATACAATGAGATACACACATAGACAAACCTTTTAGGACTAATTTCATAAAATATACAAGTTCGTGCCACTCATAGAATGAACACTGTTTGGCAAATAAATTTAAAACAGAACATTCAATACAGGGGAAGCAAGGACCAAAGGTCACAATTTAATTAGCATTGAAACTACAAAATATGACTTACAAAAATTAACAAAACATCGAGCTACAAATTCATAGATCAATAAAAGCAATGAATGAACTTCACATCATAGCTGAAGCTAAAACATTATGGATCAAAATTTAAGAAAGCATGGGAAAAAAGTAACAAAACAAGTCAAGATGACAGTTCACAGCTTCAGAAGCAACAAACAGTTTAAAGGGACTCCACTGAGGTTTAAAAGCCTAAAAACATAACATTTGAATTTCTTACATAAATGAGCTGGGGCACTTTAACCAGAAATATATGCAAAGATTGTTAAAAATATACTTTGAAATAAATTGAAAATCATATTTTTATGCCTTTTCCAGCCCAATTTGAGTGAAAAGCATTTAAACGCTTTTTATTTTGGGTCATTTTTTTACAATTTGAATAATTATTCTGGAAAAACCAAGTGCTCGAATAATCTGAAATTTTGCACAAAAAATAATGGCCTAAACCTACATCAAATGGTGCATTTATCTGGAAAAAATATTTTCAGTCCCATAATGTCAAAAAACCTCTGTGGAGTCCCTTTAAAGCTTTAAGAACTTTAGTTTATATTAAAACTTATTAGACTATAAAATTTATGACAGTTCAGAGCTGAAAATTCTTATAACATCAGTTTATAGTTAAACTATTATAGTAATTTTTTTTAATAATCACAGTATAAAATATTTGCTTTGTGTTTCCAAGTAAACCATTTCACAACAACCACAATCACTGACATTTTACCAACTTTATATTCCATTCTTCTATCTGTTGTGTTTTGTTTTGTACCTTTTGTACACTACTGACCTTTGACCTTTATATATACTGGTCATGCATAGCAAGAACTCGATCCTTTCCTCCCTTCCCACCTAGGCACCGCATCACCTTTATAAAGAATCATATAGCACAAGTAATCTATTTCTGTTTTTCAAGGCAGTCATTTAAGACATTTGATGCCGTTATATTTCATCTTCATACCACTGTTCTCCACATCCAGTGAATATCCAAGCCTATTTACACACACTAACTTTTTGTTTATCTACATACACACACACTAAATAGTCCGTTCACATGGCGGTCGTACACAGTAATGTACAATAGCACACTCATTGTCTTGATCGTCACACACAAGTGTAGCAACTGTCTGTTTCCAGTAATCAAAACTTATTCTTGAACTCTGAAATTATAAACATTTAATACAATATCAATACCACTCCTTTTGACAAGAAATTAATAATTTCATTTTTTTTCCTTCTTTTTTTTTTACACAACAATTTCAACACATTTTAGTTATATATTGGCATTTTATCTACCTTACAGGCTTTCCTGGATAGTATATCAGTAACTACCTATTACTCTGCAAGTGACAGTCTAATGCCATATGATTTTTGTATCAGTAGTGAGAGACAAATGACCATAAGACTCAATGTCTGAGATCAGTTGTGACAGAGAAATTACGCCCTGCCAGAAGATCAAACCAACAACCACTGAATTTCTAATCCGATGCTGTCCCTATTGAGCTATGTAGGTTGACAAAGCTGATGCTCTCTACACTTCCTAAATTTTTATCACCAAAGAAATGTGAAACTTCTCTAAAACCCTAAATACATGTTATCATTTTTCTATTAAAAGTAAATGCATGGGTGAAAGTTGGAAATTTTAAAAATCCAGAAAATCCTGAAATAAGCAGATTTTCTATAGTTTTACATAGGAAATAGAAGGCTTTCAGGAGAAAATCCTGAACTTCAGGAATAATCCTGAAAACTTTCACCCATATAAATGTAATCCTGACCTTTTCTAAGGCACTACAGTCCTTATCTTTATGGAGATAGTGGTCTTGCCAGAAGAGTAACAGATCACGAAAGTTTGTCATGAATTGTACTGAACCATTCACCTCCAACATGCCTTCCTTCTCATCTTTTAATGCCTGTAGGTAACGTCCCAACTGGTTCTTCCGGTTGGCAAACATAAGGAACACCAGGGTCGTGTTCAGACAACTTACATTTTCCTGAAAAAGGAATAATACATTATTTCAACATGTTATATTTTCTTGTTATACAGGATTTAAAAAGCAACTGGTTATCATATAAAATCAATAAACTGAACTTTTTTTATGAAAGTAAAAACCTCCTTTTTTTGTAATATGTGTATCCCTCCTATATTTTGGAACTACCCACCATTCTTTGATAGCCAATACAAAGCCTTTGCTACCAGTTTAGAGCTAGCTCAGCCTGCATATCTGTGCAATTTGTTGACCAGGCTCTTTCTGTCTCTATACTGTTGACTAAGTACAGTAAACTCCACTTTAAGCAATATCACTTGATGCATGATGAACATATTTTAACGATGCTGTTGTCACAGTTCTGACTCGGTCCTTTGTTCCATAAGTTTACATGCCTCATGTAACAATATCAAATACTACAATATTTCAGATATAAAGATGTTTTTTCTGTCCCAAGCACAACCTATCACTTTTTAATGCGATATTTTGTACCTTGAAAGGTGTTAATATAGGGTTAACGCACGTTTTTCCGTGTTATAACGTCTGCAGAGTCCCGAGGAACGGTTGGTGCCCGAGCCCGGTAGGGCGAGGGCTCCAACAGTTCCGAGGGACTCTGCAGACTTTATAACACGAAATAAACGTGCGTTGACGCTATTATAGCATAAAATTTTCAAACAGATTCGTGATGTATAGTTTATACAAAACACAATTACATTAAAGTCTTGTGCTTGGACGGTATTTATCCAATTCTATGTTTTACGTATGCGTTTCATTTTTCCGGGGCCAACAACTTGGAAAATTCTCGGAACCGAACGAAATTTTGAATTTTAATTAATTTAACAAAGCTTGACCTTTGGAGATTTATTATCTCAAGAAAAAAAAAGTTACATTACTCTACCCTCTACCCAAGACAAAACATGACCCTCAGAAATTCTTAGAATGATTTCAGATTGACGGTAGAAAAAAGATCAGTGACATCAGAATCGGTTTTTTTTTCAAGCAAACAAGTTTATAAAATAATCAGGCACTAAGCATTATTCTATCAAAGAAATATAAAGAGCATTTATCAACATTAACATAAATAAAAAACATTTTCTCATATTAATTTTGTGTTATCTAGTTTTGTAAGTTAATCGGAGTGTTAAACTGAATGACAGGTATATTCTACTGTATTTGTTTACATTGACAACTGTCCGTTTCTTAGAAAGGGCGACAACCAAGATTAGCACCGATGTCTTTACGCCGTTTTTCCGGCATAGTTACTTGAATATGCGACTGAGGCCCTCGAATCAATAAATTTCAATATAACAAGAGCGCATGACTCTTCGGCAAACAGGCCAAATCGTCATTTTTTGTTTGTTTGTTTATTGGGCCCTGTATGTATTGCGCATAGGTGAAACCGGGCTATAACAAGAGCGCGTGACTATGTTAACACATGGTTTTGGTCCCGTTATAACATGGGCAAAATAGGGGAAAATAGCCGATTTTATGCTATAATAACCATAATTGACCAGTCAGAGATTCAGCTTTTGACTATATTTGACATATTTTACAAACATTACCTGTGTAAGATTCTGAACATCTATAATTGTGATCAACTTGTGGAGATAATCAAGTTGTCGACTGAAATCACCAATGTACATCAATAATCTACTATCCTTGCGTACATAATCTATAAATAAACAAACAAACATTCATACTTTTCTTGTGTGTGAAGGGAATAAACAATTTATTACAAGTTGAATAATATAATATCTGCATGTTTTCTGCACACATATAATATCTTATTTCTTTAAGTTCAAGGAGTTGAGGCAATGTTGCATTGACCCCTCATTTGCCCTCAATAATATACAATAATAATATTACCATATTTTCTCATTTGTGAGATGATCTTTTTTTCTTTTTTTTAAATTTTAACCTTAAATGTAGAAGTTTATACAATACACTTTGCATTATTGTCTGATCACATTAAAAATATGCCAGTTCAATCAAAGTACTCATGAAGACCATAAAATAAAGACCCTGACTTATAGATGATTTAGTCTTATAAATGAGAAAATATGGTAAAATCAAATCTTGATCATTTAAGACTATATCTGGTGAATCTAATAACTTTACATTATATGCATATTTGCTTGATTATTGATAATCGGTTAACAATACATAAAATTTTAGACCAACAAGAGCTGTCCGTAAGACAGCGCGCTCGACTTTTTTATTGCTTGCCAATAAAAAAAGTTTTTGCAGTAAAAGGCAATACAAGAATCTCTGTATTTTTAAAGTGAACAATGGCCATGAGCATTAAGATATTTAGTGAAGAATTATTTTACTGAATTGTGTGATACCCTTGAACACTGCAGCAAAGTTTGAAATGTTTAAGTCAAAAGAGTTAAGGGCCATAATTCAAATAAAATCTTTGACAGAATTACCTTCTCCTGGACATGTTTGGGAATCATGATTGTAAACAAGTATTCCAACTTTCAAATTAATATCTCAAACAGTTCAGTCAAAAAGTGGACTGGTACTAAAAACTTAACCAAGATTCTAAGTCGATAAAAGGCCTTAATTTTTAAAACAAATCCTTGACAGAGTTACCTTCTCTTGCGTACAGATGGGGGTAATGATGTGAAATAGCATTAAAAGTTTCAAAGCAATATCTCAAAGGGTTAAGGCAATAAGTGGATTTTACCCATATTCAATGTATTTTCTAAGTCAAAAAGGGGCATAATTCTGTCAAAAACCTTGACAGAGTTATGTCCTCTTGTCTGTTGATGAAGGTCGTGATGGTAAACAAGTATGGTCAGTTTCAAAGCAATACCTCCAATGGTTTTGAAATAAAGTGAGGTGGTACAAAAAACTTAACCAAGCTCAATACACTTTCTAAGTCAAAAAAGGGCCATAATTCTGTCAAAAACCTTGACAGAGTTATGTACTCTTGTCTGTAGATGGAGGTTATGATGGTGAACAAGTATGGTAAGTTTCAAAGCCATACTTGTAATACTTCTGAAATAAAGTGGGGTGGTACGAAAAACTTAACCAAGGTGTGACGCCAACGCCGACGCCGGGGCGAGTAGGATAGCTCCCCTTTTCATAGAAAAGTCGAGCTAAAAATACATTATTGTACATCTAACAAACACATGAATGCAGATCCAACAATATGACTGTATGTGGATCTAACAAACTCATATATTTCAACAATCTCATGGATATAAATCCAATAAATACATGAATGTTCATACATCAAACACATGAATGTTCATCCTAAAATGCATAAGTAGATCCAACAAACACATGAATGTAGATCCAACAAACACATGAATGTAGATACAACAAACACATGAATGTTGGTCCAACAAACAAATAATGATTATAAAATAACATGCAGTTTTGATTGAACTTTTTTTAAGTACAAGCGTACAATGACTTGAACTGATAAGATATACAATACATAAAGAAGTTGTGTACATTTTTATTTCAATTTTTCTTCATTCTATTCAAGTCCTGCTCACTAAATATTTCAACTTTTCTTAAAAAATAGTTTAAAACTTCATGTTACCTATATAACATTTACAATAACAATCATAATAATGTAAAAAATAAACAAAACAAAACAATAATCAACAAAATGAGTTTCTTTTTAGCAAAATAGTTTTAGTGAAATGGTGAAAATGGTATTATTATACATTCCAACACGACCTGCATTTTTCACTATTGAATATAGAAGAACCGAAAGTGTGTGTTATTATGCAACAGAGTCACAGTTGACGTTCTATATTTAGATATGTGACGTAATCATTATACATGCGATGTAACCACTAAAAGAATCCGACGCGCTTAAAATAAGTATGGAAACAAATCAGGCGCAATTTTGCTTAATAACAGGTACGGCAGCACTTATTTGTTGATGTCATGTTAGAATCGAAATAATATATCCAAATCGGTGATTTTATCGCTTGATAACATCACTGTTTGTCGTTCGGATGCGCATCATTATATCACTCGGGCCTCGCCCTCGTGATATAATTCCTCGCATTCAAACTTCAAACAGTGATGTTATTGAGCAATAAAATCACTGTTTGGGATATATTATTTCTTAATTAGTGTCAACTATATATTATGTATCAATAATCATACTTCCTAAAACAAAGAGATTATTTTTTTCTTTGGGTTAATCAAATGTCAGAGATTTATTTTGCACCAATCAAATCTAGAAAAAAGGCCTTTTTCCCAACTGGGTTAGGGGAGGATGGTATTGAAATTTCCTTAAAACACCAAAAACATGTATTTTTGTATTTTGGGAAAAGGCCTCTTGGGAAAAAATCATTAGGCATTTTGGGAGATTTTAGTAAAACTCCTTATACATGATTTTCATTGTTTTTAACATGTCTGTGAACATGTAACCTTTCAGGTCTTTAAAATAGCAAATCAAAACAGTTCAATATTTCTCAGAAGTTTGAAACAGAGTCATTTCTTTCTTTTTTTATTTTTTTTAGGGGAAGGGCTGCTGTTGGGAACCTTTTTTAAAATTGGAAAAGAAAAATAATGACTTTTTTGGATTGGGAATGAATGAAGGGTGAAAATTCGAAATTTTCAGATGGCTACTAAAATAAAATTTCCAAAATTACAAAGGTAACATTCATTTTTGTGACAAATCATAACTTACAATATTGACTTAAATGTAGATGCGAACAATTATACAACACTGCTCTATTTATTGACTGTTACATTTTTTTAGCATTGCAATAATTAAATATATATAAATTGAATAAACTAAATATGGTAGAAATAAATAACAGTTGGATTCATACATATTTGTTACATGTAACTAAACTACACAACTTACTGGTTCCTGCACATATAAGAAATTATAAGAATGGAACATGATTCTATCATCAATTTATCAAATTGAAACTTGTGTAGATACACCAGCCTTCCATTATTTTTTATATTTTTTACTAAGATCACAATGTGAAAGACATATGGCAACTTTCCAGGCTTCAGCTATGGAAGAAAAACACCTCTGGTGATATCATTATCATCATTTTTTCAGACTCATATGGGCATCTCGAGTAAAACCACAAACCTTCAAAGCTACCTGAATAACTCCTTTACACTGACATATTTTCATTTGTCATAAGTGGGAATTTAGCTAAGGTATAGAAACAAGTGTTTCAGACCCCTGGAGCTTCACTGCTTAGCTTCAGTGGCCTGCTCAAACTTAATACAGATTATAATCAGAGAAAATGGGTGCGTAAAAGAACAAATATATATTTACCAGTGTTGTTTTTTGGCGGACCTAAAACCACATAGAAAAATAAGTTTTGGTGAATTCAGTCATTATTTCAAGCATTTTTTATAACAACAATTTGCAGTTCAACAAATTTGACATGACAAACAGCCAAATATTTAAATACCACGTAAATGGGATTTTTTTTTTTTTAATTGTAGGGTTGTAGTATTTTTAAACATATCTATTTTATCATATAAAACTTTAAGCAATGATAATGTCATTATATGTATTAACAACACTAGTAATGATCAAAGTTGCACCCTACTGATATCAACACATAAATTTTAGCAAAAATATCATGCTGTCCGAATAGGTTTACTACACAGAAAAACATGGCTGATGCTCAAGATGAGTTTTACAGTAAGTAAACTATAACATTGAATATATCGATGGCTTAGAGCGAAACTGGTCGATCTTTCTATAGTAATAGAATCAATTTTGCTCTAAACCCTCAATATATTCTCACTTATTTGTAGAGCTGTCATTGATTCAGAGTCAGGGATATTGATGATATATTGATATCATGATATATTGCTATTAGAACAATTATCGACAATATATCATTCAATAATTGCTTGTAATTACTTGTCAATAATTCACTTTTATATATGTTTAAATGATTTCAGTAAGATACATTTTCTGTTCATTCAATTATGATGTGTCTCGTTTATAAATTCCCTTGCAAGATTTTTTTCTGACTATTTCTTTTTGTTATCACATGCTACCAAATATGTCCTTAACATAACAACACACTTGCAGACATGGACACCTGCTTCTGTACATGTTTTTTGGTGAATTTTCATAATTTCTAGACATTTCATTCATCTGTTAAAATTATCTAATTTTTCAATGTGTTATCGATAAGTGATTGACAGAAAATATTTAGAGTTGATATATCAAATTAGTACTATCAATGACAGATCTAATAATTTGTGCAGTGGGAAGACCTATGCAAAAATAGCATCAATTCTGCATCAGCTATATTTTCTATACATTAAACCATTCCAGATCACACTCTTCCCTATAAATTACACTGCTTTATGATTACAGTATGGGGATTCTCCCTTTGTATACTAAAATATCCATACTCAATACTAACTTTAACAATAAAACAGATTTCATACAATAGTTTCTCTCATTCATTTCAGAGGATTGTCAAATGTATATTTTCCTCTAAATATCAAATGAAAACCCTCTACAATTTATTCAAAGAAGTATCATATATAAATATTTTGAAGAAAGGAAATTTTTAAACATTTAAATTGAGAGATCTGAACTTCAAGAAAATCATTAAAATGAGCACTATTGTACTAATGTATAGGCTCAAAGTAATTCTTCACTCCAATACATACATGTATATTAATTGACATTGCTATTTCTATTAAAAATCAATTAAATTACATTTAATTTAAATTAAATTTAATCTAAACTACATACAATAGAGGGAATACAGAAACAAAAGTATCTAAACTGATTTAATTTCATATTGTAAACAAATAAAGTATCCAACAAAAATAAAGGGGAGATAACTTTGTTGCTATGACAACTTACCACTAATGGCTTCATCTTCGGCACGGAAATGTTCCAGTGACAAGATCAGGCTGCGGATAAACATGTTTGAGTCAACAAGATTTCTGTTCACCGTTGTAATGAACTTGTCAAACTGAAATATATAAAAAAAATTCCTACATTATACTTGTATTATGTGACATACTTCTATTGTAGGTTTTTTTTATTGCATCAACACTATAAAGGTAATATGGTGACTTTTCAGCTTTAATCGTGTAGGATTTCTTCAGGTGCCCCTTTGTGCTTTAGGCATGAATGGGCACCCAAGTCTGTAAAAGTTTGAAAAATCCTGAAAATCCTGAATTAAGCAGTTTCTTCTATAGTTTTACATAGGATATAGAAGGCTTTCAGGGGACTAAAAATCCTGAACTTCCGGAATACTCCTGAAAACTTTTACCCATGGAGTCAAACCACTGATGTTCTAGAGCCCAGCTTGATAGCTCCTTCACATGGAAAATTCCCAACTTTTGAATCAACAACATATAAGGGCAAGTGGTTTAAAGGCGTAGCTGCCCCTTTTATCTCACATACAAGTATATTTCAATCATTAAGATAGTCATCAGAATATATCATACTTCTATTACAGGTCGATGAATATGAATGTGATCATCAAGGTTGCTGTTTTACTCGTAGAATTATTTAACTTTATGGCTTTAACAAATCCATCTAAACGATTCAAGCAATATAAACAACCATGACCCAAAATAGTATTCTTTCAACTCTTTGTGTTTTAAATGAGACCAACTCTTTAACAGTAATTATAATTTTACCAGTGAATAAGGATTTAAACTTATTTAGCTTTATTCCAGAGGCAAACAAGCACCTGAGTGGAACCACTGACCTTCCTTAAGCAAAGTGGGAAGCTTCGTCATACAAAAAAATTCAAATTTTCTTGGAAGCTGTGACAGGCAAGTACTCAACATGAGGAGAATTAGGGTCAAACTAAGCCTGTACCATTTGTAATCTTGTCGTCTAGGTGTTTTATTGAGAAATTCTTGATTTTTTTCTATATAATATAAATAAACCTCAAGATAAAAACAGAATATTGTGTTGACCTACCTTTTCTGATGTTGTTAAAATACTGTCAAAGGTTCTAAAAGCCTCAATATTGAATTTGACTAGTTCACCGAGCAGATCAAAGCTACTCTGTAGAATCTCCTTATGTCTGATCTCATGTTCTACGATGTTGGAAGCCACATGCTGAAAACAATCATAGACGTTGTTTGTTTGTTTTTTCTGGTTTTAATGGATGTTTAATGCTATATCTCAACAGTGAGTCAACTTAACCGGCTATGCTGGACAATTAATTAGTAATTACCAAAATTTCCGCAAGAGACAGACTAATAATTCTAAATGATTCAGAATCATTGGTAACAGACAAATGGCTTTTAGTCTCAAATGTCAAGGATCAATAGTCACAGATAAATACTGCCTCACCTATGGAATGAATCTGGGATCCCTGCATAACATATCTGATGCTTTTACTAATAAGCTAAGCAGGCAAAGTTAACAATATATAAAAAGCAATAATTTCATTAAATGATTACCATTCTGAGAAATTTCAATTTTAACTGAAATACCCCCCTCTGCTTTAGAGGAAAAAATGTACTTTAAAATAGTAAAGTGGCCCATGATTGGCCAGATATATGGGAAAAGTAGTACCCTTTTTTAGCTGAAATATTACTGACTTTCTTCAGCATAAGGGGAGCAGTAGTATGTCTCTTTTGAGTGTGGAAGTTTTGTCTCATAACTACTTACATAGGAAAACAATTATCATTAATAATTTTCTTCGATTCTGATGAAAATATGTTACATCAACAAACTTTTGTCCCTTTGATATTAGGAACTACAACAACTCTTTAAGTTTTAGTTAAATAATTTTCTTATTCATTTATTTGTGACTTGAAGTAAGGGAAAAAACAAAAAACTTCTGGGTGATAAAGTGTCAAAAGGGAGGAATATATGCATCTGAAAAAACCAGGTGTATAATATGTATGTATATTACCTGAAGAAGTCCACGTCTCATCAGGAAGACTTGATCACAGTAAGATGTGTTACCTCTCAGATAACTTTCTACAGCTCGTGCCAACCAAAATCTGCAGGCAGTAAAATATATTGTATGTTTAACAAATACTTCATGAGTAAGTGTTACTTAATTTAAGTTACTCATTTAACCATGCTGAGTTATATATTCATTAATATAAGCGTTATTGGTGTATGCTCATCCTTAACTTACTCCATCTAATTTATATAATGAACTTGCCCAAATCTGACCTTGGGACAGTCTAATTAAATTTCAAGGGGCTTCAATACCCAAAACGTAAAAACTGAACAGTCATTTTTCTTATCACATTCATACTAAGATTCTCACAAGTATCAGGACTAAGTGGCTTGAAAATTGCCCTAAGATTACACAGTTTCTGACATGAACGAATGGATGCGTGCCAATTCCAAAGTTAGTCATAGAGACCTCATCAGAAATAAGTTTTTGATATTACCTGAACGTGGAAGTAGTTGGCTCTTTCTTCATCACCTCAACAATCTTTGTCAACAGACCTTTGTTTCCTCTACACATTAACTGTCTGATAATGAGAAAATATAATTGTCACAAAATTATGTTCAACATAAAATGAGATGATCATGAACTTGAGTGATATTCATTTAAAGTAAACAAAATGCTATTTAAGTCATAAAGTTACTTTCACATTTCAACTGGCATAAGGTTGTACTTGTGTAGATGTATACTGGCTAATTTTTCATTTATTTTCACAGCAACAACACAAGGAAATTATTATCCTGGTTTTTTTTTGCCACTTTCCATAAATGTGAACATTAATCTTAAAATAAAAATTTTAATATAGAAATGTGCTTTAATCGATGTTAATTCAACAAGAGCTTAATAAGAGTGACCATTACAATCGCCATATCTAAGACACAATATTTTATTTAAGTCCATTAATCATTATTTCTGAAAGTTAACATTTGAGCTAAGTTTAAAGAAAATCCTTCAGGAATCAATAAATTGACTGGCATTTGACCTTCAAGTGTGGTCTTAGTCTATAGCAGACACAGCATGTGTAAATGGTATAATAACTAGTATCACTTTTTCAATTTCTGAATGAATAACAATATAACAAATCAAATTATTTCTCAGCCGATAAAATGTATGATTCTAATGTACTATCTACCATTCACAGACAAGGTAAAACTATTGGATAACTACCTGTTAACATTGTCTAAATTTGCCAGTTGTAGTGAGCCTGCTTTGGCTGAAATTGCAAAAAATTAATTATATATATATAAAGTAATTTCAGCAATCTAAACATGTATAAATTGATACAAATGCTACAAAACTAGGTAGAGACTGGAGGAGATAATCTTGTTCTGCACTGGTTACATAGGTAAAAAAAAAATCAGTTGCCATCAAAAGCAGACCGAAAGAAAAATTTGGCAACAAACTTATATAGCAATATGTAATAGTTTATTGGAAATGGACACACACAAATATAATGCTATTATAAAGTTGATTCCACAAAACACAATATTTTCAAAAAAATTACAATGGAATATGTTTTGAAACTGAATTGTTTAAAATCTTAAATATTCTCTATGGTAAGTTAATAATTGTAAAAGCTATTATCTCTTTTATATAAACATATAAACAGTTCACTTACCATTTATTC
Source organism: Ruditapes philippinarum (assembly GCF_026571515.1). Lineage (NCBI taxonomy): Eukaryota > Metazoa > Mollusca > Bivalvia > Venerida > Veneridae > Ruditapes > Ruditapes philippinarum. Next base: position 196,031 of record NW_026856449.1, read on the forward strand.
GTTTGACTTCACTAAGTTCACTTTTTGACAACAATAAATGTTTGTAGCTGAAATAAATTTACAGTAGATTGTAAAATAATTCAAGCTGTCATCTTCAGGGTAATTACATGTATCTATTCAAAAGATGGTTTTCATTTATAGCAATAATTACCTCCCTTGACTGCCATTTTGAGGGTCATTTCCAATACAATATATGTTTAAGATAAAAATCTCTCATTCTATCATCTTCAAGAAAGCACTGTGACCATGCTGTATAATGTAAGTAGCTTTATTTCTGTAGTTATTCTTGACATCTCTCAAAATTGAAAACCTCTGTTCCGAATTCAAAGCAAGGTAAATCCATCACACATTATAAATTCATTGCATTCCCTAATGAGATATGTGAGCTGACTGTAGAATGTAGATTTACTAGATCTCTGTCAGTTGATCTGTTTTCAGTCGAGAATGACCTGTGCATGTGCAAAGAGGGTAGCGTTTCTGAAGATTTCTCAAAGACAGTACCTAGTTTCTGAAGGTTTCTCAAAGAGGGTACTGTTTTTGAAGATTTCACAAAGTGGGTACCTATCTGTATACACAATGATATGGTTAATTGTTATACTTACTCTGAATGATCACAGAAACTATGGACTAATCTTAAAAACTGTATCTTCAATGCAACTTCCTGCAATAAATCAAGGTATATATGTAACTACAAAATTTGTCCTCATGCATTTACATTTTTCCTGACATTAACTTTTTAATACTTTTCAGATATATTTTATAATATAAGAAAGATTTTTTACGTTTTATAATGATACAGGAACACAAATCAAGTGATGAACAACTTGTATGATATGTAATTACGAATGAACCTTTTAAAGTCATTTAAGTATGTAGCAATTAAAACATTATAACAATAAGATAATTTGTTTTTTACAGGTAACAAACTTCATCATCAAGTGTATGTAGCCAGTTTCATTTTTTAGTGGTGAAGGAAGACCATTGATGTCCGTTGTTTTACAGTTATTTTGTCTAATTAAGCATTTATTACAAGACTGGGAAGTCCATGGCCAAGTGGTTAAGACCACTTGCCCTTACCGCTTTGGTTCAATTCCCAGAAATGGCTTCAGATTGTACAATGCAAGGAAGCTACCGAAAACATTGGTGGTTCTATTCATTTGCTTGCTGCGGCCTGAAAAAATGCAAGGAGGGGCACCTAACATCTATCTCCACACAAAAAGCTAGCAAGTCACCATATGTCAGCCTTGACAGTGTTGGTATGACTTAAAACCCAACAAAAGTCTAAACAAACTTACAGGACTACATTCACAAGCTGCATTATGTCCTCTCATCCTATGCCTATTTGTATATCTACCTCTGTAAATAAAATACATCTATTAACATCCAGGCTGTAATTGTGCCGTACAAGAAACACATAAAGGGCATATGTGTTTATATGATTAAATATATGTTCATAAAAATTTAAGATAACAAAATATATACCGTATATCAGGGTTTTTATGCATGTTTCTTATTTTGCTTTATTTGTGTGCAATGAATATCGTGAAAAATTGATTCGCTATTTTTCCTGCAATTTAATTTTTGTGAGTTTCTGTCACTTTCTTTTCTGCTTTAGATTTGCTACACAGATAAGTTGTGTATATTACCTACAACTCAATTCATCAAACATCAATTTTCTATATTTATGGTTGTTTAGAATTAAATGTTTGTTGTTACTTTATTTTCATTATTATTTTTACTTTTTCTTTAGTACATAAAAAATCTTTAGCGACACAATGAGCAAAAGGTATTTTTGTTTACGCTTATTTAACAGATTTTCCCAATATAAAAAGATAATTCATCCCTTGCAAAAATGGGAAGCTTAACAATAACATGTTTACAATAAGGTGAGACAAGGCAGTATGTGTGAAATGCTAAATCCATACTTGTAAGGGATACACCAATAGGAAACTTGAAAACAAAGTTTTAACTGTGAAAATAATAAATCTTTCACAAAAGGAGTGGTATCTCTTTGTCACCAAAAAAAAAACGCAAAAAAGAAAAGAAACATGTACATAAAATCTTAAACTAGGGGACATATGTCTCCCAAAGCTATGTATGGTTCTGTTCACTCCTGTGAAGTTTGATCAAGATCCCACCAGCAGTTTGACCTGTGAAAGCCAGACAAGCTAAATGCGAACAGACAGATGGCAAAGGCAAAAACAATATGCCTCCCAAAATAAAAGTTATCATTTCATAAGTTAACAAAGTAATCATATTCTAATCAGATAGTATATTTATGGCAATGAGAACAGGACTTGTCACTCTATCATTTAGCTTATACATTAAACAAGGATAAGTCTGCCTTAATTCTCAACTATTTCTAAACAGTAAATCATGATACAAAATAGATACTTACACTTGACACTTCCATATAAATTGGTCAAACAATTCACTGAGGCCTGGTGCCAGCTTTAATTCTGCTAACTTTCGTTGTACCTAGAGATTACATAAACAAAATGTTTATAAATTATACAATTGCTAAAAACTTGAGAATTTTAAGCAAATATGAGCCTCATCAAAGTTTTCATCATAGTAACTTACTACACTGAACTGCCACATATCATTTCTTAAAAGGATTGGTTTATTAATCTATTTACTAATTAATTTATAATTGTCTCATTCTCATTATGTACATACTTTTCTCATTATGTGTTTATTGAACCGCCGAACATGGCGATGGACATTGTAAAATGTTTTTGCCAATAAAAATTTGAATCTTGAAATCTTATCCTTCAACCATTTATCTAATTAAAGACATGGTCAAAATATCTTCAAAATTGAATTTTAAGCTATTACCAAATTTATTGAATTGACTTTTTGTTACCTGTGTAAAGGAAATTTAAATAGGATAAGCTATACAGTGGCAATTTTTTGAATTTTATATTTTCTCCAATTTCATGTTAATTAATAGTACTAATATGACAATTAGCAGGCCTGTTGTATTTCTATGGTTTAGTTTTTAATTGGTTTACATTTAAAATGTTAGGTCAAAGTGTGCCAAACTAGCTGATTCATATGAAATTATTTGACATTTCTTCCTAGCAGCAGTGGAAAAGGCAAGAAGCTACAGCAGCCCTTTTATAAATAGATATTTTTCAAATAAAAAGAAGTAATCCTTAAACCATGCAAACTTAAGTTTCAACTTCCTCAATACTCAAAACTCTTTTAATACCAACAACAGGCCAAACATGTATGAATGTGTGAAAGAATCTCATCCACTCACCTTTTTTCTATGTTTACCCAGTAAGAATAGACCTAAAACATAAACAACTTCCACTCTTTGTACTAGCTCCTCTGTTATTGTTAGGCCTTGTTGTTTCTGCATAGGACTTTCTGCTGTAGTTGGTGCTGTTATACCTAAAATTACAAAATTCAGACTTTAGATTTTAAGTTGGATCAAAGTAAATATTTACAACAAACTTGCTGTCTAGACAGGTGTCAATTGTATTATCAGTGGTCCCAATAGTGGGGTGAAAAGAAGAAGAAAACAAAGAGATGGGGACTGAACATTGTGAACTTGATAGTGGATTAGCAGGATCATCTTAATAGCCACTAATGTTTCCAATGAAATAAAGAACAGAAAATGGGCCAAAGACAAAAATGGCCGGGCTGCATTTGTATACCAAATATCACGCGGCAGTGGTGTTATGAAAATTTTCTAACATTGACCATTAATGTCAAAATTTAACAAAATAGGTAAACAGGGAGTGGATGAGCGACAGACCTGAAATCGAATCCCACAGTAAGGGACCATGTGTTTATGCTGTATACAAAATATCAAGAGGCGGTGATAAGTAGCTGCTGAGAAAACTGTTTGAAACCCAGCCTAAAAATTGTGTTCTTTTTAAAAAAGTCCTAACAGCAGGGTGTTCATGATTCCAAGGTGATCATAAAAGGGGTTTTACTGTAAAACTAGAACTGTGTCCAAAGGACACGGATGCCCCCACTGACAACATATATATGGTATATAGTGAAAAAATCAACAAATGGCCATAATTCTGTTAAATTTGGTCGCAGCAAAAATTCCTTCCTTTACTTCCATCTACACATTAAGGTTGTTCATCCCTGGAAGTTTAAGCAAAATCTGCCATCCGGTTTAAGAGGAGTTGCGTTCACAAAATTTCTACATAGTATATAGTGAAAAAATCAACAAAGGGCCATAATTCTATTAAATTTGGTCGCAGCAAAAATTCCTTTCTTTACTACCATTTACACAGTAAGGTTGTTCATTCCTGGAAGTTTAAGCAAAATCTGCCATCCGGTTTAAGAGGAGTTACGTTCACAAGATTTCGGGACGTACGGACGTATGGACAAATGCAACGCTATATGCTCCCCACTTTGTGGGGGCATAAAAACTTATTCATTGATGAAGCTAAACAAAACAAGTTCTCATTCAACTCTGCATAAAGGTCACTGCTCTCATACTATTATTGTTTTGAAGCAGAAAAGGCAAAACGTCTCCACACCTTTAAAGCACTAATAGTTATTAGTGCCTTTTATACCACATACAGTTGAAATTGTTGTCACTTTGAGGTAAGAATACATAATACAATCAAAGTGGTTTTATTTAGTTGATTATTCCATACACACTTTTTGTATCCCTCCATAAAGAATGCTAATTTTTAGAGGTTTGGTTGGGAGAGGTACAGGAATTTAGAGGTCAATAAATGCTATAGTTTAATCTGGCTAGTAATTTAGTGGTTTTATACCTCCAATAAAATCTTCCATCTCATCATCAAGTGGGTTGTCGTATGGTTCCTCTGCCATCTGGTTCTCTATCCACTCCATCCAACAATCTAATTCACTCACCATTCCCGGGAACCGTGGAGTATCTACAATTTACATTCATCATGATTTTTTTTTTTACTGATGATCACACTCAAAGAAAAGAATTATTCTCTAACAAACAGACAAGGCAAGAATTTAAAATTCAACATCTATTTTCATTAAATACTAAAAGATATATTTTCAATGGTTGAAACTTATAAAGGTCATAAAGTAATTTTCCCAACCAAGAATAACCTATTACATCCCTTCACAAAATATTGAATTATCAATTATGCATTACATTCTATAAGTCAAGCGTAAATGCTGAATTTTACAACTTTTATCACCATTTTCATGTTGCTAATGGCATCAATGCTATTTTGCATATTTTAACAATTATGAGGTAACTAATGAGGATAGTTAATATTTATGCTTGCTAAAATTACACTATTAGTTCACTTTATAACAAATTCTTTTTAATATCTAAAACATTTTCTTTATTTCCAAGAAAATAAGCACAAGTCAGAGAGTATGTTGCTTTGTTTGTTTGGTTTTTTTTCCAATCTAATTCTTAACACATTTTTGGTAATATTTCGACAGTTGATCCATGTAACTGGCTTTCCTTGATAAGTAACCTGCAGTTACCAGAATCTCTACTTCTAATCCCACATGATTTCTGAATATTCTGTGAAGTTGAACAAGCTACCACTGGATTAAAAATCTGGTTCATTTTCTATTGAAAATTAAACAGACATACAACAATATTCATTTAAAATCAACCTATGTACTTACAAGCTTTTGACACTGCAAGGTTTACGAGTCTAGGTAAAAGTTCTGGTATAGCAAGAAGTAACTCCTGATTTATGTCCCGTACATTTACAAAACCTTTACTTCTTTTTTGTTTATTTTGTGCAAATACTGAAATGATAAAATCAATAAATAAAATATTAAGGTACATTTGGCAAATTCTTTCATCATCAGATTTGTCAACTATGGAGATACCAACTTCTAGAGGAAATCATAGTTTATATAACTTGTTAAACAGTTTAGCTATCTGGGTTTTAAGTATACAATTACAATGTATAGCCTGGAATATTTCTTTGAATTACAAGAAGCATCTTCAGAAAATGATAAAAGTGAAGACATTCTATTTTCCAAAAATCAAACCAAAATTACGATATAAATGCTAAAATGTGGCACTCTGGGAGGAACAGGTTTACACATCTTGTAGGCAAATATGTGTAACACTGCTAGTCGGACAGGCACCAAAAGGATTAAACTGACTGACACATGATATCAAACCAATTCCTACAATGTGGCTACAGCCTCCACTCTTATTTGTTTCTCAACAACAAAAATAGAACTCAGATAAACATGCTATGAAAAAAACAACATAGAGTTATGTTATTCCATTTCACAATTTTGTTTTGAGAAGGCAGAAAGATTGATGGTCGGTTCACACAACCACTCAAAATGGTAACAAGCAGGGTTCTCACTAGGACTTTAAAACATGGAGTCCATGGACTCCCAACCCTGAAAAAGTTGGAGTCCAAAAGCGCGTCGCAATTAATATGTTTACAGATTAGTCATTCAATGCTCACAATAGCATTGCTGATATTTTGAATCTTCAAGAGACTTCCAAAGTTTACAAACTCTGAACTACATTGTATAATTATTGTTTTGTTGTTGATATTTATTATGAAATTATTTCATTATAATGCATCAACACATGAAAATCGTTTGTTTGTTTTTTTTTTCACTTTTATACCAAATCAAATTTTATTCTGGTTAAATAAGTCCACTCTAGACTAAAGACAAAAAGTTTATATTTGTAAAAAAAACGTAAATGTATATAGGCAGCGTTTAGCGGAATGAATAGGAAAATCGTGTACAGCTTCCAACAGTGTGTAAGAGATTCATCCGATCGACAATTATTTTAGCAAATATCTTCAAAAGGGGGCAAATTGAAGATTGATATTTAAAGATTTAATGTTGATTAAATAGTAAAGGAACAATTCATTCGCATGTTTGGCTTGGAAACCGAGAATTTTTGCGAAATTTTAGGGTTTCTGGCGAACGTGAAATCGCCGATGTTCGGGATCAATTTTCGGATAGAATCTAAATATCAAAGAAAAGCGTATGTGTATTTTGGTTTGTTGTCCTGGCATTTCGGCACAATATCTTAAATTCTTAATAGTTTTATCGAAAGTTTTTGCAAGAATGAAACTAAAGCAAAATTGTGCATAGAAAATACCGAAAATATTCGACAATCATTCAAAATTACACGCATTTGTAACTTTAAACTTGCGGCGTAAATAGTCGATAATTTTATCCTTTTGTCGGTAAAATTTGCTAATTTCCAATCAACTGTTGATCAAAGATATAAAATTATCACCTCGTGTTATATCTGGTAATTACATGTACTGTACAGCGCGTGTATACATTAGTCTGATCACTAAATTGCGTGATAATGATCGTAAGCGTTATCGCTGATTGGCTAATCGCTTCACGGGTCGATGTGCATAGGCCTACCTATAGACTGACACGCGCTGACGCATTTGTGTATTTCTGGTTGTAAACAATCGGTAATGTTTATGCGTCCCCAGGCAAAATTAAGCGTACGTGGAATCCTTGCTCTGAAATCATTTGCGTCCAGCTGTAATAAACATGCGTACCGGGACGCCGAAATAAGCGTCCCCGAGAACCCTGAACAAGTAGACATACCACTCAAAATGGTAAAGAGTAATTTTTTAACTTACATGAGGATTTGTTGTCATAAATATCAAGGTCTGAGATTGCTACTGCGAGAATTCTACAAAAGTTGGCGAGTTGGTCGTCTTTGAGACATTGTATCAATGTTTGTATATTATCTGAAATGAAAAATAACAACATTCTATGAAAATCAACACAACTAGTTTTAAGGGAAAAAATCTGTTATTACTAAATTTTTATACAGAAGATAACAAATATACATTGAATAACATCACACCAGTCATAAAGGATGCATGAACACAAGATATATCAATATAAAAATCCCATCTTAAAGATATGATGATTTAATTTAATGGGTTATAACTTAGTCAAACACTGTACAGGCCATGTTGTGTCAAAAAATTATACATTACACATCAGAATTTCCCACATAAATCATTGTTGTCCTTACAAAATTATATCAGTCTGGATATAATCATTATTTATATTGATTTGAAGCATTTCTTGTAATTGTTCATTTTCGAGCTCACCAGAACTGTTAACTTATAATAAAACACTATGATTCTTGAAGAGCTTCCACTAAAAATTTCTTGATTTTAACAGACATGTATACAATTAATCATTAGGCCTTTCACACGCATACTTCATGTAGATTTGAATTTGAAGGGAGTTCACTATCCAGTCTTGATTTTGGGAAGAATGATTGCTAATAATTGCTAATTTGGGAAGTGAAAAAAGGTGGTTTAAGTTCAAATTTTTTAGAAAACTGCATGGTTTTAAAGAAAATTTCCATTGGGCAGAGGTCTATTATAGGCCTATTTTATATAAAGCGAAAAATCACTGCTATCAGAATACAACTATTAAGCTACCAACACTGTAGGACTTGGCCAGTCTACATCAAAGTTCAGACTGACCTATATACTATATACTGATGGCAAGGGAAATTTTACTTTCTGTTCCGGCAGGATCAGGATTATACAGACAAATATTTCAACCATTACGCTATTTAAACTTACTTATTTTGTTCAGATCTAGAAGTATTTTTTTGGACTGTAGCATGTCTTCTATCAACTGACAGGCTATAATGAAAGTTTTCTGGTGTGCTAACAATGTGAACATATAACTTAGTACATCCTCTTGTTCCATCAAGTAGGTTGTGACCTGTTCTCCAACAGTCTGAAAAAATAAATAAAACTGTCAGATGAAATATCAGATTTCATCAGTGAGATATACCGCTTATTTCACTGTTTTTTTTAACAGCTCTAAATACTTTTTTATATCCACTTTTTATTGTAGAAAGGAGAATTCAGACTTTTAAATCAGCAAAAAAGTCTAAGAATTTTATAGACTTGGGCAAAGGAGCAGTATTAATTTCATACATAAAGAGTGAAATGGGAAGAACAAACAACATTTACTGCCCTGTCACAAAAAGGTCTTTTCCCATCAAAAAGGAGGACAAAAACTAGTCTTTGTCAGAAAATATAACAAGAGCCGTTGAACCGGGTGATGCTCCCCGACTAGGTTTTGGACACAGAAAAGTATATCTTTTGTAGTTTCAGAGTTATTTCCCAGACAAAGTTCAAACTGTGATAATTCCAAACTTAGGCAAGGCAGAGTTACTGTTCTTTGCACTGCACTTCTACTCAAAGAGATCTATCTACCGACTTGCGTGCCACACATCTTTTCAATATGTTGATCACTTCTGTGAAATAGTTGTAAAATTCGACAACAAATAACAAAGTAATGGGCCGGACACAATTTTGCTTCAAGGTCATGCTGTGACCTTGACCTTCAAGGACACGACCCAAATGTTGCGCGCAACACATCTTCTCAATATGGTGATCATTTCTGTGAAATAGTTGTAAAATCCGACTACAAATACAGACATTATGGGTCGAGCAGGATTTTGCTGCAAGGCCATGCTGTGACCTTGACCTTCAAGGTAGCAACCCATTGTTGTGCGTGACACATTGTCTCAATATGGTGATCATTTCTGTGAAATAATTGTAAAATCCAACTTCAAATAAAGTTATGGACCACACGATTTTGCTTCCAGGTCATGCTGTGACCTTGACCTTCAAGGTAGCGACCCAAATGTTGCGCGCGACACATCGCCTCAATATGGTGATCATTTCTGTGAAATAGTTGTAAAATCCAACTTCAAATAACAAAGTTATGGACCGGACACGAACTCGGGAAGTACGTACGGACAGACAACCCGGCGACCATATGCTCCCCGAAATTTTTCGGGGAGCATAATTATGACCATTTTAATAATGATATATATTTGACTAGCATATGTGAACAACAAGGGTGACTTAATTCAATTTTTTTTTGTTCGTGATGGTAGTATTGGTAGTTTGATATTTCATACTCACAGTTGGTGTCATTTTTGTAAGTATCTCTAGCACCATGGCCTTAATTCTTAAGTCTTTGTCTGATTCTGAAATAAATAAAAATAAATTAAATGTATAAAATTGTATAACTGTCTTTGAAATTTTGACATCACTTTCTCCACTGATGAAAAGGTCTGGGTATAGAGAAAAAAATACATTGCTATATTGTGCATTTTCAAATATTATTTATTACTTTATGTTGTGTCCTGAGCTTGCTGAGGCCCACATGGAAGATCAGGAAACCAAATGTGTAAGCCTCATTAAATAAAGTCGTTACTTAATAGTTTGAGATTTTAAAGAAATTTTAAGTTCAAACTCAGATCTATTTATATTTGTACATTTATATTTGACTGGTCAGAAAACAGCAGAGAATGTACACTGACCAATGATAATCCAGAGATTTAACAAGTACATTGAAACTAGTTTTATTGCCTTAAGCCAAGTTAAGGCCAGGTAATATGCACTGGTATTTTTCCCAATTCTGAGGTAAACAATTGAAAAATTAACATCAAGATATTGATAATTCTCTAAGAATGTTTTTTGAAACAATATGTTTATCTTTTTTCAAAGCACATTAGCTCTATTCAAGGAATTTATAGAGATCAAAGCAATAATCGTCAACAAGTCAATCCTTTTTTGATGTGTTAAAACAATCATTCAACACATTCCCATGTCATAACATTTCCTTATTGTATAATTATCAACTTAATATAGTTATCTAATATGATACACACATTGGTTTATAGTGCAGAAAGTTCATTTTCAACATGTTTGTTTCTGTTAAGGTAAATCCTCCGACTTAAAACTTTTCACAGCTATTTTCCAAATTAAGAAATCTATTTTCACATACCTCTCCTATATTTTGTGAATGGTGGAAATAAAGAAGGAAACATCAAAATTCTGACCAGTACCTGAAAATAAAGAAATAAACTATTCAGAAATGTACATACACTGGTTTTTGGGTGTTATTGTCCTTACTCCTCATTCTACTGAAACTGTAAGTAACTAAGTCCTTACTACCAGTATAGAGCCAGGCCAGTAGGACTAGACACTAAAACGAGTTTTCCCTTTATGTAACAGAACACTATAAAAGGCCCCTTTCCAACAGAAATTTTATTTACAATCATGCAGCAGTGTTCAATCTAGAGCGCGCCATTGCGCCATTGACCCCCTGAAAAGGCCGCCGGCGCAAAACAAAATCAACTGTGGGCCCGACGGGCGCACTCATAGAAAATGCCCTAAATGACATTAGAATGCTTTCTTAAACCTGATTAAGTACATAAAAGAAGTTTCTTGTGAATAATATTAATAAATACTGAATTCAAAACTGAAGTTTGTATTGAAAAACAAGAGCATGTTGGTAAGATAGTTTACCGCACTCGGTAACCCATTTAAAACCTTTATCGCTACGCTCTCTCGGTCCGCGTCTGTAAATACTATGTAGACTTGTTCTTCGTACCGTAACTATTACTTACTTTTGAGTCACAGTTTTTATAAGCAAAACAAATTGTCACAGATAATCCAATACGTGCATGTAGTTATAGTTTTTTTCACGGTCAAAACAAATAAATATGTAATAACTTTCCAAAAGAAAAAAATATATATATTTGTGAAAAGTGCGAGTTAATTATAGAGAAGTGTGCATAAATTATTACAAACACGCCTTCATCAAATTAAAAAAGTCTTAAAGATGGAGCAATCAAACACGATTGGCTAGGGAGTGTCTGACAATTAAGTAAATTAACTTTGATTGGTCTTTGGCTGGTCGGCGCTAAAACATTGTGCATATCATTAATCAATACAGACATCTTAAGCGTGACGTAAGAACTGCTGCCCGACAAAAGATCAAAGGTACCGGTATGTCAATATACATTGTCTTAGCACCTGTTGACACTTTGTTTTTCGCTTGGATATATTGAGAAAGGTAAATGTTTTTAGCGACTATTGTAAGTTTATATTCTTCATAAACAAAGCTAATTTCAAAATATGATTTTCCTTTATATATCGGGCGCTGATTAAACAAGAGCTGTCCGTAAGACAGCGCGCTCGACTTTTTTATTGCTTGCCAATAAAAAAAGTTTTTGCAGTAAAAGGCAATACAAGAATCTCTGTATTTTTAAAGTGAACAATGGCCATGAGCATTAAGATATTTAGTGAAGAATTATTTTACTGAATTGTGTGATACCCTTGAACACTGCAGGTTCAGTGGATAGGAATGAATTTTTTTAGATTTTTTAAGTTTTTTAGTGCTTGCCTATAATACAAAACATTGACAGTTAAGGGCCATAATTCAAATAAAATCTTTGACAGAATTACCTTCTCCTGGACATGTTTGGGAATCATGATTGTAAACAAGTATTCCAACTTTCAAATTAATATCTCAAACAGTTCAGTCAAAAAGTGGACTGGTACTAAAAACTTAACCAAGATTCTAAGTCGATAAAAGGCCTAATTTTTAAAACAAATCCTTGACAGAGTTACCTTCTCTTGCGTACAGATGGGGGTAATGATGTGAAATAGCATTAAAAGTTTCAAAGCAATATCTCAAAGGGTTAAGGCAATAAGTGGATTTTACCCATATTCAATGTATTTTCTAAGTCAAAAAGGGGCATAATTCTGTCAAAAACATTGACAGAGTTATGTCCTCTTGTCTGTTGATGAAGGTCGTGATGGTAAACAAGTATGGTCAGTTTCAAAGCAATACCTCCAATGGTTTTGAAATAAAGTGAGGTGGTACAAAAAACTTAACCAAGCTCAATACACTTTCTAAGTCAAAAAAGGGCCATAATTCTGTCAAAAACCTTGACAGAGTTATGTACTCTTGTCTGTAGATGGAGGTTATGATGGTGAACAAGTATGGTAAGTTTCAAAGCCATACTTGTAATACTTCTGAAATAAAGTGGGGTGGTACGAAAAACTTAACCAAGGTGTGACGCCGACGCCGGGGCGAGTAGGATAGCTCCCCTTTTCATAGAAAAGTCGAGCTAAAAACTGAACATTATTATCAAATATCCCTGGTAACATTAAAATAAGATTCATATTTTTCTTTGAACATTATGTCATCGCGTTTCTTTACCAATCAGTTCTTAAAATTGAGCCTGTATCAACGCTAATGTCATTTTTTTTTTAGTCGAGCTGTTTTGGAATTTTCAACCGTTTTTGGTCTAAATATGGTACGTGAACAAGTAACTTAAAAGATACAACACCTTATTTGAATTTGATGTTCATTTTAAGTGTGGGCCCCCTTTTTTCTCAAATGACCCCCTTTTGAAAAGTTTATGGGCCCGAAGGGCCCCCTGGGAATTTGTTCTAGATTGAACACTGATGCAGGTTTCTTGAAAATTGAATAGCAATAATTCTTCTAAAAAAAATCAAAAGGTATCTTTCCAATTAAAAGAGAAAAACTCATGACTACATGAAAGTTGTTGGTAGAACTTAATTTTTTGTTCCTTGATAATAAAATCCCTTAACCTTCAAATAACTGTTCCAAATTCAAAGCAAAGTAAAAAAATTATTCAGTTTTTTTACGAAGAATTTTTTAAAGAAAAAGCAGACTTCTTAGAATCTAAAAATCCTGCATTCAGGAAAAATCATAAAGATATTTACCAACCATGGATATATAAAATATACCTGTAGAAAGTTACTTTTAAAGGTATAAAAATATTTTAAATATGTACATTATTTTAATAATCATAATGTCACAGAAAAGATGTTATTTTATGAGGTGAATTTCAAGATTTTACACAGGAAAAGAACTTACATCCACTCCACCATTTTTATACAAGCTAACTGCATATTTATTCTGCTCATCGTCGGCTCCGGAATCATCCTGACCTCTACGAGACTCAAAGTTCATTAGTTTTCCTAGGATTCCCTGAAATTACAACAACAGTCCTAAAAATACACTAAAAATATCAAAAAGCACCAAATTCTAAAACATGTTTAACTTCTAGATATAAAGAATATATTTGAGGTAATGAAATTATTAATTAAGGTTTATTAGAAAGAATGATGTTCTGTTGTTTACCTTTAAGTCTTGAAAGAATTGTTCTTTATCACATTCTGGATCGAGACTTCCATCATCAAGTTTAGTAACTGTAAGGGGTATGTCATTATCACTGACACTTTCCAGAACATGTTTAGGTACCTAAATAAACACAAAAATGTCATATCTCATTTATTTAATAATTTAGAACAATTCATAAATATCTGTTTAATATGACAAAGAAAAATCTATGTTTTATTATCAAAAATGCATGACTAGTGGATAAATTAACTCCCAAACATACATGTGAACTTTTTATCAAGTGAGAGATTTTTTTTCAAAAAGAGGGAGATTTTAGAATTTGCAATTAACAAAGAAGAAAGTTTTGATATCAAAAAGAGGGATATTTCTTTAATTTGTGAAAATACCCCTTATTTTAAGAAAAATCTTTGAAAATATGACTGCAGAAAGTGGGAGTCTCCCGCTTAAAGTGGAGTTCACATGTATGCCCAAAGGCCTTTTGGAAGATTGCACACCCATTTTGAAAATGTTTGGTGGTTTCTATCTTTTTAGGTCAGGGCAAGCAAGCTTTGATTCAACAAAAGTAATTTTCAAAAATATCTGCCTGACATGACATTCAAACAGCTGTCATCAATGCCTCTAAGTCTTGTATTTTTATTAATCTTTACATTTATCAGTTTTAAATGAAAAATAATTATTGTTTGGCAATATTGACCAAAACATTTTCCGGTTTCTGTTAATAATATTTGTAATTTACTATTATTTATATTTATTTACACTAAGAATTTTAATGACAGTATAGATCTCAAAACATAAATCATTATAACTGCTTAATTGCCTAGTGGGGAGTGACCTCATAGTTGCAACGTCGAATCTTGGACAAACCATTTTTTTGTAGTTTACATAAAGTAACTAAGAATTTTATTATTTCTTTTAATTATTTGAAACATGAGTTGATAAAGCATGTGTTTCATTAAATTAAACATCCTAGCATTTTACCTAGATACAGTTCCCTTTACTTTTAAATTTTAGGAACATTCTAATTGCACTCTTGTCTTTCTGCCTGTTATTGAGTGTTAGTCAATTTTTCATGACCACAAATGAATAACTTGATGCATTTCAATCATGCTTTGTAACTTTTTCACAATTGAAACCAGAAAAACCCTTAGCTACTGACCAGGTTACTAAAAGGAATACAAAGGAAAGTTGGCTTCTTGGCAGACACTCAACCATTATTATTATATCACTAAAGGTTTAACAGACATAACTTAAGAGTAAGTCTGTTTGAGTGGTTCATACTTTATTTTCTTAATTTCAATTTTCATTAAAAAAATATCAAACAGACTAGATCTAACACATTGTTACATGATATAAAGTCTGATAATTTATTTACCTAATATTTTCCTTAAAGATTTAACTATTTTAGTTTGTTTTTTCCGTAAAAATGTTGGGATAGTTTCCAAAACATCTTTGTTTTTGTTACCCCACCCACTGCATTTTTCATGAGCTTCGAAGAAAACGAAACATTTATTTTCAAAGATCTTTTCACCGAAAAAAAAACATACTTGGCTCAACCGCTTGTACCCGTTTCCAGAATATTGCCACTGTTCATGAGAAAGAAAAACAGAGCTCTTATTTGGAGCATTCCGTGGTTTTTGACGGAACATTTTTTTCTTTCTCGGCGGTAATATTTTTTCTGCGCATCTAGTTCGCGCATGGGCAAATATCCGCTTATATCTTCCACAAAATATTTTAAGAGTTTTACGAAAATATATTTTTTGAGTAGTGCAAAAGATGCCTTGTTTATAAGAAATAGAGTCGAATATGAGAGTGCAATTGATTTTGTTTTATTCATAAATTAAATGGTTATATTTGTTTAAGCGACATGCACTTCCGATCGTCTGCCGGAAGTATTTTGATTACTGTTGCTACTGGTGAAGCGATTCTTTAATTGATGGTCAGTGCGCCGTGTAAGGATAAATACTCGAAAGAGAAAGTAAAATTGATCAGTAAACGGAAGTTTTATTTATGTAAATGATTATCTTCTTATCATGCTTGCTCATATGTATTGCATGAGAATGTGAAGTGTTTAAACACCTACGAATAGATAAGTCGATCTACCGCTTTAATACCACGTATGTATATTTATCGGATATATTGGAATTTAAAGCATTTGTGTTTATATCGTTATGAAGGTTAATCCTTTACCTGTAATCCAGTGAATCAGACGGCCAGATAGCTAAAATAAATGTCGTTTAAGAAACTTCTCAGGGAATTATTTAGATCTACCTTAGTTTAAGTGTTGTTAACAATGTGTGAATCAGACCACAATTATGACGACAGGGAAGTTACAAATAGCTTGATAGATTTAAGTGAAGTGTCTATATATTTTAATGACAATAAAACAAAGGGTTCAAGATCTGCTGTAGAGTGGACAAATGCAATCACAGGATGGAAAAAACCAAATGATAATGCTTTAAAAACAAATAACGGTAACACTATTAAAAAGAAACGAATTGTGGAAAGATCACTTACTGATCTTACTTATGGCAATGGTTACTCGAACCAAAACTTTGGAGATGATTATTGGTCTAATGGCTCAGCTCTTGGAGAGCAGAAACAGGCGGTCAGGTGTATTGGAGATGAAATGGAAACATTTCCTGTTCCGCCGTGGAAATCCAACATTGAACAGGGTACATGTAGGTATATACATGATAATGGTAGTTATAGGACGCTGAAGTTTATGTATGATGACAGAAAAGAATGGTATACTATGCGAAAAAAACGTCCAGAGAAAGTTTCAACTACATGGCATCATACATGTAAAAGAATGCAAAGGGAAATGAAAAGACAATTAAAGAAAGAGCTGGCTACTGCTGAACGAGAGCGTGACAGAAATTTAAATCTGAAAAGTAGACAAAGTAGTGCTAAAAGTAGTACTGGATATACGAGTGCAGAAGAAACCCATATATCTACAGGTAGAAGCTTGCTGTCAGTAGAAGAAAATTTGACAGAAGCTAAAAAAGGAAATCAGTATTTTGAACAATCTGTCGAAAAGGAACCACAACAGTCGATCCATAATGAGCTTTTTATTGGTAGGGAGCAATCAGTCAAACATAAAGAAGTGGCATCAAATGACACTAGGTTATCTGGTATTGAATATGTCAAACATGTTCGTAGGAAAGAAACTCGGGTCAGAAGTACTCATTCGGATGGTGCTGTTAATCAAAAAGGAAAGATGAAAACAATTCACGAATCAGAGCCAGTTACTCCTGTGCCTCATTATTCAATACCATCTGGTAGCCAGATGATTAAGTCAGCGAGCGATCTTTTTATTGAAAACTTCTCTACAAGAATAAGTGCTTTAGAGGATGAAATAAAAAAAGATTCAAAATGGTTACGCAAAAATGAAAATGATTTAACTAAAATGCAAAGTAATCGCCCAAAATATAGAGAAGCTGGCCGTTCTAATTTCAAAGACAGTTTGACACCTCGTGGCCCAATCAGAACGGAACACCTCACTAGTGATATTTTCAGTGTAAAACCGATGGCTCAAAAAGAACTACGGCCATTGGACAAAATAAAGAATGGAAATAAGACAAATAATATGGGAGATTTCATTCAGAATGAGAGATATGGCAATAGCCCAAACAAAAATAATCATATTAATCATAATGGTTTTACAAACGCCAATAACAACAATATGGAATTAGACAGAGGACCTATCTATAAAGGTGCCGATGATATCTGTAAACAAGGACTTTTTGATACACTCACAGGTACAAAAATCAATACACAAAACAATAAAAAGACATCAAAAGGATTTTCAACTCCATCGACGATCACACTTTGTGATAACGGGTCTAATAATGGGAATACTAGTCAACATGTAAACGAAAAAGCAGGCGATTTATATAGGCCAATACCAATTGTAATTGAAAAGAAACACGAGAAACGGGGAACCTTGCAAAATGTACCAGCATTGCTACCAGAAATATCAGGAAAACGATTGGAACCTACCAGTGTAGGTCACAGGTTAATGTGATCATACTGATGCATGTCTTTTAAAAGTAATTCTATACTGCCATTTCCTATAAGTACTTGTTTCTATGATTACAGTACCGAAAGCTGCCTTATTAATAGAAAATTTCAGTCATTTCATTTTGTGTATGTTGACTGCAAACTTAATAGTGTTCTCATGTTATATGTTAACCATTCCACGTTAACTATTTACAAATTTGTAAACGGGTCTTCATAGCAAGTCTTTTAAATGATTAATTGATTTTGAAGTCATCCATTTTATTAGAGTGGATGTGTCTTTTTAATGTTTATTATCTCAATTAAATTTTATTAAACCACCATTAATATTCATATTCAATAAGATATTCCTCTTTGAAAAATTGAATTAAGTACAAAACTTAAAACGATTTATTTAAAGTGATTAACAGTGTTCTGGTTATTTAATACTGATATTAAAGTTTATTGATTCGTCCACAGTTGTTAATAAAACTGGTATCTAAAAAGTCTTAAAGACTATTTTTGTTACTGTAAAGATTCAATTTTCACCAACAAAGAACTTAATTATAAAATTCTGCATAAACTTATTGGGATGAATAAGTAATGAGTTATAATGGCTATTTCTTCTTACATTCTTTGTGATTGGACATTTAAAGAGACTGTAGATGAATAATTAATAATATGTCTACCAGTGATAGACAAAATATCCTCTGTTTATCTCTCCTGTAATTGATTCTTCTGTTTAATGTTTAAATGATTGAACTGGTTAATAGGGGAGCTAATCAGTTACTTGCTTTGAAGAAGACCCAGTCGTTATGATTAATAGATTTTCCCTTACTTTGATAAAAAAAAAACTGGATTTGGCTCTGTATTGTCGTGAGCAGTTTGTACTCGTCGCAATATTATGTCTCATAATGCAATATTTTTGTTCAAAATAAATGATCATTCTCTGTTATAGCACACATACCTTCTTGTGTATCTAATTGAAAGTCTCCCGGTAAGAGTTATGTAACTTATAGATTTTTCTATGGAAAAACTAAGCTAATATTTAGTTCAACGGATATGTCTCTTGAGCAGTATCGCGCTTTATTCTAAAAGGCATATTTTTTTTCTCTCATGAATTTCTTTTAAAATTGTTGCATCTAAAATTAATTTGGGGATACAAATGTACTTGTATTATCTATTGTTTCTGTTTCAAAATATTGCCTATGTTTTAGGTATTTTCTCAGTTGTAGTGGAATATATATTTTGCATTTATTTTGTAATGGAAAGAAATGATGGATTAGCCATGCATTGATTTTAACATAATCGTGTATTGTACTTACACAGACAAATAGTTTAATCTGCGAAAAAGATTAAAATATACTTTTTGATAATGCAAGGTCATGATTTAAGTTATATTTTAAGCTTATTTTAAATATCGATTTTATGACTGTTAAAGTATTAAATCCATTTTAATCTGTAGGTTAACTGTGTGTCAATTCGTAGATATCTCTATTTTAATCATATGACAGTAATAATGCGATCAAAATTTTAATCATATGACAGTAATAATGCGATCAAATCCATAAATAGGTATATTTTACAGCGATTTACCTTTATTAATTAGCGTTGAAATAGTGTCAAGACTGGCGGCTGACTGCAGGATGAGACGAACTGTATGATTTTAAATGCGCCGTCTTTTCACTTATTTTATTTAATATTTAAAAAAAAACTTTAATGACATAGGAGATTATAATGATATGAATACATGTTAAAATTTATACATGTATATTTCTCTGCATTAATTATCGAGAAATGCCGCCATGGCCTGTGCGTTTCGCTATGTCCAATCGTCTCCCGCACGAATTGCACTGTATTTAAAGAAAATAAATAAGTGCAAACCTTAACGTAAAAAGAAACACACATCCAAAACGGCAAATCAAAATAATTGCAGCGAAACTAAATCATGGACGTTATTGCTATAAGTTTGACCCATTAACATGCTAGCTACATCAAGACGATGCATTTCCAAATATCAAGGCCATTCAGGTTAAAATAAAACATGCAGAATTAGTTATAAGAATTGCTAACGTTTTCTGCATCTGTTCATTGTATAATGCGTTTACAAGCATTTATTGTTTATTGTTATTTTAAAGATGTTTATTTTATGTATCATGCAATATTGCAATATATTATTAAATCTGGTAATTAGTTATGTTGTTTTATATATTCCCCAAAGTTTTCTATATTTAACAGAAAGTTTATAGTTTTAAACTGGCAGTTGAAGATATAATTTTATTTAAAAGTCCAGTCGAACATCTTATTTAATTGGAAGCAAGACTACCAACGACTTATGCAAAGAGTTTGACATCTCGACGAATAAATTCAAAGTATTTACTACATGTTTAATGTAAACTTTAGAAAGTTATTCGGAAATAAAATAAAACAAAACAACAATAATGATAAAAAACTTGTTTTGTTGCTTCTTGTAAATTTATGTAGATGAATTAAACAACACATACGTGTACTTTGTTTACAAATGAATCACACACATTGAGTACAAATGACTTCAACTTTGTGCTGAAATAGTTATGGTGCTTACATAAGAGAAGAAAACATTAGTTACAATAAAATATTTATAGAATATTATTATAAAACTGGTAATATTATTACGATAGTGTAGTGTTTACAGAGGTCAAGACAGTCCTGTATACCCAAAGTACTTCATTTTAAGGGGGAAAATGTCTTGGGGAAATAATCCAAACTGGCATTGAGAATATTTTGGCTATGTGTGTCTAGAAATTTGGACTTTAAACATGGGCTGGCCAATAAGAGTAATTTCAAGTAAGAGAAGGTTGTCCTTACATATGAGAAAAATACGTACTTTTTCATTTTTGAATTTGACTCAATCCACGAACATCAATAATAGATTAAAGCAAAAAGAAACAATATAGACCATCTCCCCAAATAAAAAGTTCTGGAAAACAATTACAAAAATGTAAAATACATGTAGATACGTATAATTTTAATAATCTATTATAAAATTTTGTTGTTTGTTTACATGCTAACACGATAAAAATAATAACACATTGATCAACTTTTCTAAAGCAAACTTCATACGATATTGAAAAACAATCATTAATTTGCATTTTACTGTCATTTTATTGTATGCAACTATCTGTACTAAAAAGAATAACGTATGCTTTATTGTTACTTTGTGACGTGATCAATAATTCAATAATTATAACTTATAATTAACTATAATAATGTCAAATTATATGAGAACGTTGTTGGATCTAGTTTTTATCATATCCTCGGAACAATTTATTTTAATACTTGCAGAAGTATCCACATATAACTTGGCTCACAATTCAATTCAATTCAATTCAAACTTTATTGTCAGAGTCACAGTTTACAATATGCAAAAACATGTGAACATATACAATCATTAAGTTAGCAGCAGTAGTACACGTAACAAAAATATAATCTTGTCAAAAACATTTTACAAAACTAATGCTCTAAGTATGGAGGGGAAGTGATTGGACTACATTTTTTTACTATTTAAAATGTAAAGCAAATTAACAGGTTGTAACAGGTACAATAATACGAACAGCAGAGAAAGAAACAAAATTAATACGGATTTCTTAAGCTGACACATATAATGAATATTAGTTTATGCTTGTTTATATATGTAAAAAACAAAACAAAACAAAAAACAATAAAGAACGAGGGCACAATTTAAAAGATTTATAAGATGCGCTTATGACTACACGCCCTATAGTAAAATAATCAGTAGACTGACGTAATTTTACCTGGCAGATCTATAATTAACTTCCTGTACTTGTTCCATTGGTAACAGTCAAGATAATTAGAAATTGATCAACATTGAGTTGTTTATGTTATTTTTAGAGTGATGCAATTATCTTTGATTTGTTTCCATTATTTGCCGCTTTCGTCTTTTGTTGTGATGCCATTTTTTGTACTGAATTAATTGTAACATTGATATAGAAACAGGAACCTTTATTGGAACAAGGACCTTGCGAGCAGTTTTCTACATGCATTTACATGAAACTGACACCAACATTTTCTCTCTTTAATTGATCACAAAGATTGACGTTTACTGATAAACTATTGTTGTTCATTTTGTAATACAATTCAATTACCGTCGAAACACATTATAACCCTTTAACTAGTTGATGATTTTGTAATAAATACCTGTGTCTAAATAAGGTTAATAGGATATATATGTAACTTGATATCAAGAATACGTTTTGATTTTCAGTGAAACGGAAATTAGTTGACAAGTTAATTATATCAGTTTTGTATAAATAATAAGGACATTTATTGGGGCATTTTTCTACTTTTGTTTTCTTCCAATAGGCGTCTGTAGAGGGACAATATAGGAGACGTCTAGGACGAGTTGTTAAAATTAATAAATACATGAAAACAACTATTGTAGGACTCTAGACGAACAAAACGCTCACTAGCTTTACTACAACTTAGAAGCAAGAAATGCATTGTTTAAATTTTAGAAAGAGAACGAAAAGTATAAAAAATATTAAAATATCAGGCTTTATGTGTATTTATGTGCAGTACATGTATTGTGATTTTTAATTAAATCATCACTTTCCAAAGTTACTTCCAAAGCGGCGACAAGCAACCCTACAACTGAAAATCACGATCTTGCAACGTTGAGTTACACACAGGCTTCCCTGATTGCTGTTATTTTTATCACAAAAGTCTTATTTTTCAGTATCGATATTATAGAGTTATCAAACAAAAACCTTCAACATTTTTACATAAAAAGTTTCATGTTTTAAGAAAACAAATCTATGTTCCTTGGGCGTGATACTATCAAATGTGCAGTGTTTGATTTATAATTTTATACATATTTGGACTATCCTTTTCCAACTATATATATTGTTCAAATATCCCCTAAAAAGCTTTTTAAGAATTTTAATTGATGACAAATAAAATCATGCAGGTCATGAAACTCGCAGAGTGCCACTCTAATTGGTTTGTCAAGTGGATTGCAAACATTTATCTTTCTAGCAGGTAGCACTTTATATAGATTTAAAATTGAATTTTAATTTTCAATTACAGGTTGATATTTTATTTGGCTGTACTTTTACGATATGACATTGTTAGTGGATAAGAAAATATATTTGTCATAGTTCATGAAATATTTGATGAAAAACACGTTTGTAAATATACAAGACGGAACTTGTACGAGTATAAGTACTCCAACAGAAGACTTATATTATATATACCGTATCCGAATGAAATTAACTTACCAACGTCGTCTGAAGGTGTATACATTTTTAATTGGTTTGTATGACTGAGTATTCATTAATCATTTGGAAGCTAAATGTGTCGTCTGCAAGCTTTTTAAATGAGAGTTATTATTATAAATTTACAGAAAAAAAATTAATCAGGCAAAATAAGTTTTATTTGAATTCATACCAAATCATTCAATGATATTATAAATATGAACTTGACAGATTAACTTGTTCTAACTTATATTTAGGTCCAATATGCCCCAAAAAATATTTTTAATTTTATTTCTCAAAAACTATTTAATATTGATGTACTTCTATAGTAACCAAAAAGTTACACATTGGCCAATTACCTGACCCATCTTTTGCATCTGTTGCTTATTGGCAATAAGTACAATTATGATATACATGTATAGTGATATTTTGTATGGAAGTAAAATTCCTATACTGAGTATTTGTTTACATTTTGCTACGTTCATGACAAATTATTTCACATTGAAACATTATAAAATTCACGTAAAAGTTAAAATTTATTTATTTCTGACGCATAATAATGTGCTTTAAGAAGTTTTTCAATTATCGTTATTATGGTCCTTTATATAAAATTGTTTCATATTTTGAATAGGTCTACGAGTCAATTAAACTATATTGAAACTATTGCTTGAATAGTTGTATTACCTCATCTGTCAAAGTTTTTCTCTCAATAGATCAATTGTGCAGAAAATTGGTTGATTTGTCGCTCTGGTAAGATAGTATAAACCCCCTTAACACATTACGCGCATATATTTTATCTTCTTTTTACAATGAACAAGGACACTTCAGATATTTGCGATAAAAACTTCAACAATTGATTTATTAACGTATGTTTATTGAGAAAATTACTTAAGTTTTGCGTTTATTTAGTTGTTTTTCAATCGTGTATGAAAAACATAGAGTACTTGAAAGAAACGAGAAGAATAAAGTAACGTTTTCGCATTAATATATGGACAAAATATATATGTATACTTACTGAATGTAACATAGCAGCGGGAATTAACGGTGGCAAATAAAAGAATAATTTCAAAATAAAAAAACAACAAAACATCTTGATATTTAATGGGGGGAAATTAATGAATTACACATTTCATTTTCTAAAATAAGAGAACTCTTTTTCAAAACCAGACACTCGTATATTGAGAATCATTGAACCGTACAAATAGTGTGCCGCTGATCAAATACACAATGTATCTTGATTTTTCTTTGTTTGTTTACTTTTATGGTTTCTACTTGAAATATAAAAAAAAACATGTAAATGTGCAAGTACATTAAAACCAGTGTTGATATTTATATGCCTTCTTACCAAGACCTCAAGTATTCGTTAAACAGCAACACCAACATTAAAACTATATCGGTATTTATTTTTTTTATCCGACTGTTGTATACAAGTATGATCATTTCAAGTTTTTTATGACACTAATTTGTTCTACATAGATAGACTGACATAATTGAACGATGAAGTGCATTACAGACTTTAAAGTTTATTTCATTTGTGGTTTTAAATTTCATTTGAAACAATACATTTTACTATTTGGCCCACTAATTGACCGTAAGTAGGGTAATAACTATTTAACAATGTCATGCGCTTCTTTGTTAGTAATATACATTTATACAGGTCTACAAAAATGTATTTTCGCTTCACTCGATTATGAAATTGTTGAACATTGTTTAATAAAACGTGCTTGCCTTTTAGAAAAACAAAGGTTTACAAAGACCTAGGCCCGCTTTCCTGCAAGTGGTACGTGTATGTATTAATGTCAAACATTTAGTTCAACTATTTAGAATCTTGTAAGTGTTCAAAAATTGACACCCTCACTCTTGACACGTTTATAAAAAATTAAGACAGGCTTACCCTAAAATTGTTCTCATATAAACTAAATAATTAAAGGAAATTAATAAAAGCTGAAATATACTATACAAAGTTCTTATTTAACCCAGAAAATCCATGCTAAATCTCTGCTTTATATCTAAAAGTGGAGCAGAAGTTCGTCGGTAGATCCTCAATGGTTTAGGAATATATTGTCCTGCATTATTGCATTGGTTCAACTAGTTTGAATATCCCTGTTTATTATTATACTGTGAAGAATATTATCTTGTCTTAATATATAAACCAAGGATATGCGAGATATTTAAGATAACCGGCTATTTCAATATTTCAACAATTTAGACGTGTTTTTGTCTGATCACACTTTAAGCTTTGTCATTGCTCCGGATTTTGTTAAAATGATTTTTTATTATCTACTCCATATGGGACTTTAACCTTTACGGTGATAAATCTAAGTGGTGGTAAGAATAAACAAGACCAAGGACCTTTTATATTGAAAACAAATGTATTTTCTATCCTGATATAAATTGAATATACGTGCATTTTCTTCTTTCATTCATTAAAAAATCTTTGAATTATGAAGCTAATTGTTTAAATGTTGCTTTGATTTGTTTTACAGATTTTAAAATCGTCTTCGATCGTGTTGAAACTCTTAGATGCCGTTATAAAGCTTTTTTTGTCAGTATAAAAAGTTTTATTTTATTTGGTAGTATTATGATTTGCAGTCAAATTAGGCATAAAAATCATATTAATAAATTATATCATTTTGTATAATTTGTTATGATGGAAAAAATTGTATTTCAATGACGCATACAGCTGAAACTTAATATTTATCAGTTGGATCGGCCAGAAATTATACATCTGATTCGACTATAATTATGGTATAACTAGTATTGTTATATAAATGAATTATGTATTACCATAGATACAAATTGGTATGATCATAAAAGACTAAAGGTCTTAGACGAATTTCGTATCCTGGCCCCCTTTGAAAGGTAAGAAAAAAATAGTGTTATTGAATGCAGCAATTTCTACCATTTCAAATATGCTTGTCATAAGAAATATTATCTAATGACACATTTCATTAATTTTATTTTACTTCTTTATGTCTTTTTGTCCTAAAATGGTTTCAAATTGTTAGCTATATCAAACTTCGACAACTTTATCTGATAGATTAATTGTCATTTAAAGTTAAATAAAATGGAAAGCTTAAAGAGCACCAAAAAGATGGCAACACTGAAAATGTTTCATAGACGACAATGACAAGTGTAAACTAACGTTCACCCCCAAGCACCGGCTGAAGACCACTCAACATACACAAGAAAATAGTAAAATTATGAATTTAGACACATCCACGGATTTATTCCTGCGGCGATGATAATAGGACCTTTAGTCTTTTATGATCAGTGATGTATGGTCCCCAAGTAAAGGGATGCTTGTGCCCTAAACAAGAATGAAATAGATAAAACTGAATATCATGGAATTTTGAAAAAAAAGAGGTTATGAAGCCTGCAAAAAGACAAGTTATAAAAGTAGGCACCATATCATAAGGAATAAACAGTTAGTTAGTTTGGTTTATTCTCTAGTAGAAACCCGAAAGCAATTCATTACACAAATAGCAACTATTGACCATTCTTTGTTTTTTTTATCTTAAATACGAAATATACTAGTTTTTGATTTTTAAATAAAAAAGAACAATGTCGAAACCTAATTGCACAGTATGTTTTAATTTTTTTATTTATTTATATTGCTTTGTTTCGATTTCATTTTATTTATTTATTTACAATAACAATCAGTTTGTATAATTTACAAAAACATGCGCAAATCACATATGCAAACATATAATATATTTAGTCACTGTGATGCTTAGGTATTGACATAAGCACAACAAAATAATGTAATGGTAAACTTAAATTTTCAATTTAGGTATTTGTTATACAATTTTGTTACTCTATTGTTATTGTAAGCGCTCGATTTATCTATAGATATATCATTGTGTAGAAAATTGGTTGATTTGTCGCTCGGGTAAAGTAGTATAGGTTTTTTAGCCTTTGTGTGCAATATGTCGTCATATCTTATGATCAACAATAACACGTCAGATATTTACGATAAATTATCTCTACAATAGTATAAATGTTTGTATTGTATTTCTATACCACTGTTTATATCGTAGAAAAATAAATTACACATGAAACAAACTTACTTAAAAAAATAAATAAACATACGTTGCAAAAATTGTGTAACAATAGATAAGAAAAAATAGGCAAAGTCATTCCGTGGGCACTTGCCCGGTACATGGTTCTTCGTTTGCAAATGAAAATGTTGATTTTCAACCCAAAATAGATTAAAAAAAAGTCCCTCGACACCTTCTTTAGATATAAATATAGAAGGTACATGGCTATGTCAAAAGAAATCACAGAAATTATTAGGTATTTACTTAGATGAAAACTTAGAATGGAATGTTCAAATAAAGCACGTCTTTAATAAATTATAAAAAATGGCTTTCTTAAAGCGTATATCGTACTTTTTATCCGCTGAAATGAAAGAAATGTTTAACAATGCTTATATTTTACCTTGTTTTGATTATTGTTGTATTATATGGAGTACTTGTAATAAAACTGAATTTGAAAAAGTGAATAAACTGCAGAAACGCGCAGCAAAGATAATATTGTGTAAACCAGTTAAAACGCCTTCTTTACAGCTTTTCCTTAAAATAAACTGGTTAACTTTTGAAAATAGATGCACGTATCATACAGCATTATTTGTATTTAAATCTATACAAGGATTGACTCCTTCCTACATTTCAGATATCATAGTGTTCTCGAAAAATGAAACGTATACACTTAGATCAACTACAAATAGAAACATAATACATGTAAGATCTAATACAAAATATGTTAAAAGAACTTTTAATAATGCAATGCAAGTATGGAATAATTTACATTTATATATTAAAGAGTCTTCGTCTCTATATGCTTTTAAAAGAAATATGAAAAAATATTTACTTGATATACAATTTAAATGAATCTGATGTATGCATGTGTCTGTCAATTTGAATGGTTGTTGTTTGTGTTGTTGATATGTGTGTACATATTTGTGAATTTCATTATCTTGTTTAATTGTAGGCCATATTGTTAATAAGATATGTATTTCTTAATATGTTACCTTCATGAAATAATGATTTTATTATTATTATTATTATTATTATTATTATTATTATTATTATTATTATTATTATTATTATTATTATTATTATCTCTTTGCGCTAAGTGACAGGTTGTATTCGGAACACCTCAGCGAGTTTAATAAAGTCCATATCCGGAATTAGACGCAAATGACAGAAAAAAATGCGATTGAGCAGGTCGCACAGTATGGAGGAATGTTATTTGCCAGACTTGAATGAAAGTTATTCAAAGATAACATGCTTAACATGTATGTTACTGTATGTATGACTTACCGCATTGTTTTATTAGAGGTAAACTGTGTAATATTTCACTTGTCGTCTACAGACTTGTGGTCTATAAAATGTTGATCATAGAGTAGGCAATGGCACTATTTTTTATATTCGATGAAAGGTTGCAGAGAGGAGTAAGATCCCAAAGAAATAGGACATTTGCACCTCCCACGAGTAAAAAAAAATGTGAACGAACTTGCAGATAACATAGATGATGTAGTCCAACATTTTTTTTGTCCCTATTATTTAACAATATTAAAGCGGGGTTTCGTTTACTTTTATTTGTTGTAAAATTCTAACTTTCATTGGATCCAATGGCTCTAACCACTCGGAACCGGAAGCCTCGTCGATGCATCTCCTCATATTCAGAATTTGTTTGCACACGGTATCAATGTACAGTATATACCTATGCTCGTTACGGTATATACACGAATGTTTATATTCGTTTATTTTTCATATTAATTAGTTATTTACACAAGTAACTGAGCAGCAGGGCAAATTTGTTTAAAATCTTTTGGTGTTACGAATATAACTTTAAGCATATGATTATTGAGAATTTTCATTGTCCGCCATTTTTCTAAGTAGTCTGAAAGTGTAGCATATCTTCGACTTCTTAATTTTTTTAGAAATCTGTCTCATGCTTACTTATTGCAGGGTTGCTTTCAACTTTTAATCTCCAATATCATACAACGTTAGCATTTGTACTTTAATTCAAACTGAATTTAGCACACAAGCACTGTTAGTTTTATTTATACATGTAATTGCAAAAGAAAACCATTTTAAGCAAATTTATTCAAATATTTTCCCACTTTATTTTATATTTATTTAAAGATGTAGGTATAGACTTTAAGTTTGTCCCAATTGCTCTTATTACTAGTCAATATATACTTCATAAAGTGGGTTCAAATGTTATTTATTCAGCTTATTGGAGGAGTTGAAGATCTAATATAAAAACAGACGTTAATGCATACTATAAAGGGTCTTTGTTCCTTTTTTTGAAGAGTGAATTGCTTGACTGTTGTAGAAATTTCATGATCGTTGATATATAAATATATTTCAGATTCATTCAGTTTAGGTTTCTTTTAGCTCTATTCTTGTCGAAAAAAGAGTAAGCTTTTAAAAGAAACATACAGTAAATGATGAAGGCTATTTGTCTCTGATAAATACGATATATCATCCAATTCACAAATCACCTATTCTCACAAGATAGGCCCAAGTTTGAAATTTGAGTGTCTCTTGACAAAAGTTAAAACATATACAATTATACAGTTGAGTTTTGTTATTTTTTCAACATAACATGGTTCCTTCTCTTAAATCATATTCACAATAGATGTCAGAAACTGGTATTTAGGAAAAGAAATGAACAAATAATATCAATTTAAAGAAAAATATGCTGTCTCTGTAAAGGGTTACATGATTTAACACACAAGTGCTGCATCAATTTATTAAAAACTGAACATATCTTTTTAATTTTTGTTTCACGACATGTTGAAGTTTGAAAATTAAAAGAATTTCTGAGTGAAGCTCTTTGCATTATTCGTTATAAAATAAAACTTTCTTGTCTCCAAATCCAATGTAATCTACGTTACTTAGTTTGCACACAAAAAATACATAGGCAATAAACACATTAAAAGGTGTTTAAACAGATGAAAATACTAACAAAACATAGTATAAACAATACGCGATACAATGATTAACTCATTTCATAAAAAAACATTACACCAGAAACACAAACTTTATATTTGTAAAGTAAATTTAAGAATGTAATCTACGTTACTGCTATTACTCAAATATTGTGACATAGGATGCTCTATATATACTATTATCAATTAGATTAGACTTATTAAACATTCAATATTTCTTTATTTTGTAAAAGTTGATTGTTTGTAAAAAAATTCATGCTCATGACAATAAAAATGTAATCTACGAGATGTAATCAACGTTACCACGGTTTTTTCAATTCCTGCAAATAATTTGATTTTACTGTCCGAGATCATGTTCAGCTGTTTCAAGGTTCCGTTATATAAACTTCTAGATCAATATACACATAGTTAGTTTCCCTTTATTTTAAATTTGCCACATATTCCGCCATTTGCATTTGCAATTTCCGCGTAGAATCACTATATTACTGAGTTCCAGTTATCTTTAGGAAAGTTCAACAAGGTAAGTGATAAAAATGTTTTTATTATAGTTTTAAGATTATAATTGAAGTATACATCTTTAATTTCAATGAAATTAATCCTGTACACTTATAATTCAAACATTTATTGCATATATTAGTTACGTTATGGCCCACTAAGTTTTTAACAAATCCTTTTTTTGGTGTCCATTTTTACTTACCAAAAGATTTTGTTCATAAAGTTTTTTGTCATATGTGATCTACACAGATACATGTATGTTATCTGTGTTATACCAGATCATCTAAGATTTTATAAAGGTGTAACAAATGTGATACCAATGTTGGTAACGTAGATTACAAAAATATCAACTTGTGATATCTGCAACACCAATAAGTAGTTCTTCTCCAAATATTTGACATGTTCCTATATTGTAGATCATTATATGGTAGTTTAATGTAATAACTCTGTTTGTTCCTGGAGAAAAAACTGTAATTTAGGCATAAATAAATGGTTTCTAAAAATGGTAACGTTGATTACAAAATAAGTAACGTAGATTACTTTTTCTTTGTTTCAGCAAGAATGGGTATATCATATGCTGAAATACAGCGAGCCTTTTGTGGGAGGAAAAAATCAACATAAGGAGTAAAATAACTTGAAAAAAGAAAGAAAAAGAACAAAATCATACTGAGCTACAACAGTTAAAAGATAGATGGGGGGGGGGGGGACTTTAGCGACCAGAACATAGAATGCCCGAAAATAATATGTCCAGAAATTGACACAGAATGAAAGAGCTTGAGACACAAATATAAGTTAATACATTAATTGGTCTGGTTGTGTTCAAGATGAAGACAGACTGATTGTCGATGATGAAAATTGTGTACGTTCAAGCACCCGGAAACACGAAAATAGTAGTTAGGCACATTGGTACCTTGGACTGATTGAAGAGGTTGTCGTAGCTGATGACGATTTTCTTGTTTCATACTAGCAAAATCGAAAATGTAAAGGGGTTAAAGCACCAACTTTCAATTGGCCAAACAATGCCGACAAGATTTGTGTCAAGTTAGAAGACGGTTTTTCTGGCATAGATGAGTCATCCAAAGTTAGTTGTTATGTGCGCTCTTTCAGGTTAAAAGAGGAAGAGATAAGATAAATTTAAAGCGCGACATTCAGCTTTCACTTTTGTTCGAAAATGTTTTTTTTTCCCAAATTAAGTATTTCAGTAATTTTATCTTAGAAAAGTGCAACATATCACTGTAAGGACTACTTTAAAACAGTGTTTCAAGAGCTAAATTTTATAGAACGCCGGTGATGTTCGTTTCTAAAAATAGAAAATCGGAAAACGAATCACACGCTTTACTAATATACAAATAGATAGCGGACATATAAATTAGAGGAATCCAGGAGTTTAATTATTGATTCTATAATTTATGATGGCAAATATAATTTTCCACCATATTTTTTTTATTTGACTTTTATATAAACTGAAGGCCGCTTTAAATAAATGATTGTACGGCTTTGTTTCAAACAAATCCTTTGTTTTTTTTGTTTTTTGTTTTTCGTTTTTAACTTTCAATAAACATCATGTTTAAAAATTAAAGATTTTCTTATGCGTTTGAACAGACTTTTCTATTTCAATTTATGAATTAATTTATATTTCTTTTTGCAATAGCTCCGGACATCAAACATTTTATTTTGTTTGACCATGTTCAAACATATATAAAAAATCCCTTGAATATAACGGTAATTTAACGCGTTACCATAACTCGGTTCAATTCTTTTAACTTTGGTTCATTATTTGTTTAATTTTGGTCTTGAAAGTAACAGATTTTTAAACCAACAATCATAGGCTTTGTTTATATTTTTATAATAACTTTTTATTAATATGATAAAAAAACCGATAATGTCTTAATGGCATTCACAAACCGAAGATATTTAACTATAAACGGACTTAAGCTATTTTGAGTTTTGTTAAGAAGAAATGGATAAAAAAAAAATGAATTTATGTTTGAGCATAAACCTTTTTTTCATAAAATTTAATCTCAGTACGGATGAAAACTTATAACTGATAATTACATCTAAGATTATTCAAAAGCAAAAAAAATGAAACATAGCTGTCATTTTATCTTTAATCTTTGAGTTTTTTGCTGTTGCCCAGTTAAAGGTGCATACTTTGTAATTTACGTTACCATTTCCTAGTTGTGTTTGTATTGGTGTATGCTGCATACAAAATATTTTTCAAAGTCAAATACTGTTGTATGTTAATATTTTGGTGCTTATAATTCATAATAAAATCAGCTAAATAAGTACAACAATGAGTTTGTTTATGTAGCTATTATTACTGATGATCATATTTTCCAGAAATATTCAACCCAACATAAATGAAAAAGTTAAGCTTGGTGTACGGTTTTATTAAAACCTTTTGCATAAAATATGTTATGTTACTTTGGCAAATTATTTATCGAAGTGACTATCTGTATCAAGTGCATTTTATAGAATATATCAAATATCTTTAATATGACCATTGGTTTATTTTTAGTTAAGGTAACGCGTAAATTACCATTTTGCAAAAAAGTTTACTCAATTTTGTTTCCAGTGGACTGTTATACAGGTAAATAATGGAGTTTGAGTGCTGTAACTTCCCCAATTTGTCAGACACATATCTCTTTAACCATCTATGTAATAAAAATTTGATAAAAAACAAGTTCATTTTTTAACATTTTGTCAATTTAAGTTGGGCCTATCTTGTGAGAATAGGTGAAATAACGGACGCATTTAGTACCTCACATGTCATTCACAAAATTACAGTTTTGCTGTAAATATTTTGTAGCGTTCAATGCCTATACAAAGAACCCGACCCGACAGAACCGAATATTCGTTGTATTAAAGGAACTCCACGGAGGTCCAAAAGCCTAAAAACATAAAATTTGATTTCTTACAAAGATCAACTTGGGCACTAAAACAGAAAGATATCCAAAAGATATTTAAGAAATGTACTCGGAATAAACTGGAAATCGAATTTTTGTGGCAAATAGGCAAATGTGTATCGTGCGTCCCTAGTCAAATAGTGTTACCCTATGAAAATGTGCCTCGTGTTTTCCTATTGTAACATGCCCAATGCAATCCTAGTCAAATGTGCCTGATGCTATCCTTGTCAAATGTGCCTCTTGTTGCCGTACGAAAATGTGCCCCGTGCTTTCCTTTTTATGTATCCCGTGCAATCCTAGTCAAATGTACATCGTGCTATCATATTCAAATGTGTCTCGTGCTATACTATAGTCATATGTGCGTCGTGCTACCATGGCCAAACACACTTCGTGATACGTTGGCCAAACGCTATTCGTGCTACTCTGGTCAAGCGCTCCTAATGCTATCATATCCTCGCAAATTCGATCAAATGTATACAAGTCACAGATCCAGAAGCTTACGTTATTTTATATATATAAACTATAATTGAATGATTAGCGTCTAATCTATGTTAAAAACATAAAAAATCAAGGGGATTGCTTATAGTTATTAATATGTTCATAATATGTATATGTAATCTTCTAATTCTTTTCAAACATGATTAAAATGTGACTCCAAATATATGGTAAGCTAGTATTAAGTAGGCCTACGATCAGTCCATGACCTTAGTTGCAAATCTGTGTGTGTAAATATTTAGACATGTTGGCTCAGTAAATATAGAAAAAAGCAATCACAAACACGGACTTGTCATCATTACAGAAACATATAATCTTTGGGTAAATAAAAAAGCATATAAAAATAATAAAAGTGATAGTTTCAATGATATAATTAACGTATTTTCTTGAATTTGTATGTTCGCATTGTCGGTACAAAAAACGATCTTGTTAGATCTCAATCACAGGTGGCAGTATCAGTGTTTAGACACCCCACTCCTATCTGCCCCTGGACCCCTACTACAACCCTGAAAAAAATAATTCAACACTCTAAGGCTTACTATAAGGTACCAAATACAAAACCACCGATAAAATTATATAATTTTTTTTCCACTATCAAAATTATAGTTATAGATTTCTATAACTATAGGGGTGGGGTGTATTAACACTGATACTGCCACCTGTGATCTCAATATGTCACAGTATGTTTGTTTGAGCCAGCAAAATAGACGATATTTTTTATACAATGGGGATGCTTTAATGTTACAAAGGGAGATAACTAGAATAAAAAGGCAAAATTCTTCCAGTGTATTACTTCCCATAAATCAATTAAATTGGCGGGAAGTAAGTTTTTAATAATTAATTGTATCATTTTACTCCCGTTTACGACATTTTTTCATTATATAGGACATTTATAATTTTCTAAATAGCCTATAGCCTATATATATTTTAATCACCTTACAGTGACGTTTTTTACGATTCCGTTACAATTTGCCATATCAGAAATGTTATCCATGCCATAGAAACATTTCATATAATTATATTTTTTCTCATTTGCTTGTTATTCATTTTATTGATCTGTTTCTCAGTCTATTGTAGATAAAAATATGAACATTTTATGAAA
Source organism: Ruditapes philippinarum (assembly GCF_026571515.1). Lineage (NCBI taxonomy): Eukaryota > Metazoa > Mollusca > Bivalvia > Venerida > Veneridae > Ruditapes > Ruditapes philippinarum. The sequence goes on from NW_026856449.1 coordinate 231,185, forward strand.
CAACACTCTGAATGTTTTATTTAATTTCTTCGAGGAATAATCTTGTTATTCAACTTATGTAATGTTCTCGTGCAAAATGAATTGAAAGGGGGCACGTCCCTGACATTTCAATTTCAAGACGATAGTGTCAATCCCATAATCATAATTCGAGCAAACGTCTATGACGTCACCAATAAATGACGTCACCATAACAACGGCGTCAGATGAAGCATCATTAAAATTTCATATGGTAAACCATGGGAATTTGTTTAAGTGTACCTGAAAGTAACATTAGTGACCGTGACGAGACAGAGAACGACTGGGATAGCCACAGTGATGACGAGGTTGCAGAAAATGGTATAGGTACTGTTATTTTGAAGCCTATATAGGTATATACCGGCGATCGGTCTCGAAATTTGAGGAGTGCTAATCCCCCTAAAAACAACCAAGAAAAGCAATACGGCCTTAAAGTTTAAGCGAAATATTGACATTTTATTATACATGTACATGCCGGATTGAACATACATCTCCCTAAAATACCTTTTTTTTGTTTTTTAACCTGTTTTTAACAATATACTCATTTCCATTACTTTTATATTCTTTTATTTCAGCTCTTTTACTAACATTCTTGTCAGTTGACGCGCGTCAAGTCTAGGTCCCCAGCAGGGGTTTGACTATATGGAAAATAGATAGATAGATACATTTAGAATATATTAGATTCTCTTGTTTTTTTCCGTGTTAAAATTCGTTTGAATTTAATTCTTTGTGAACTGGGAAAACTTCACTGACCATAAATTTATTCCTTCTTAGTCCCCCATTTTTCGAAGATTTGATAAATACATGTAGCATTAAAACAGGGGGAAATAAGCAGCCTACAGTTGTTCGGTATTTTATCTCTGTATTTATTGCATGTTTAAATCATTATGCATTTAATTGATCTAAATTTTACATATTTTCAGGGTTTATATTATTTTTCCTAGTCATTCAGTTTTATTTTTGCACTGCGCATAATTGCCCCAATAAATCTGGGGTGTTAAAGTAAGGAAATGGAAATCGACCGAAAAGAATATTTACGTTTTATTTTCTGTTTTTAAAAAATATCTAATTTGCCGTTAACCCATTTCCTTAAAAAAAGACGGCTAAATATATAAGATATTATAAGATAAGATAATGTATAGACAAAAATCTATCATTGTCTGTGTTACAATAGTGGAATTAACAAAAAGAATTGAATTACACCAAAAGAGGAAATATTATCAACAATTACGCGTTTAATTTTTTCAGCATTTGCATACTACATTTTATATTTCTTTTTTATCTTATCGACGTAAAATATATAGAAAAACTGTATATCTATGGATTTATCTATAAAGCGTTTAGTAAACAAGATAAGAACTGTATAATACTGATAAAGAACGCTGGACTGACACGCACATATAGACTGAAATAGGGAAATATATTTTAAGGATTTTTTTTATGTTCTGGGATCAGAAACAGACAAAATAGGTAAGCATCACATCTCGAAATAAATGTAAATACTAAATACTTATTTTACTTTATTTCCTAAATAAATACTTGCTTATTTATTTTTACTTTAATGCATATGTAATATAACTGCAACTGCACAAATCCATTGAAAGTAATTTCTCAAAACAAAAGATTTTTAAACGTCCGTGGCAATGTATGCTTAATGGAAGCTTGTTTTTTTTTTGCGATTTCATCGAATGTATTTGTTTTTCCATTTCCACGCCATCTACGTTTATAAGTTCAAAATAATGTCTAAAAAAAATACATTCATGTATTTTGCAATATAAACGTTTTCATTTCATCTAAATTTCTGTGTCTTAAAAGCAATTAACATATGAGGATGCGATTTTTTATGGTGGGGAGCATACTGTAATGGGTCGGGCAAAGATCCGACGGTCAATCCTGCAAAAAAACTTAATTATACCGTTGGTTTAAGTGGTAGATTTAATTGGTTTATGTGGGAAAATGCCATATTTAGAAATATCAAAGAAAAAGGCACATACTGTAAAAATGGTGGCCTGTCCGTATTCCTGTTATCCTTGTCTATCAATAACTTGAGAAGGTCTAAGTCATGGTGAATGTCACTTGGATTCCTATTGATTGTGAGGTCATTAGATTTAAGGTGTGTAGGAACATTGCATATGGTCCGCAGACCAGATCACTGACACAGTGACATTTGTACAAAATATACACGTACACTCCTTGTCCGATCAGTACTTAAGGAAAAAGTTTGACATTGAGTCATTCGCTCAAGGTCACAGTGACTCTTTGTATAATATCCTCATTTGATCAATAAATTAAAAAAAAATCATAAAACATTGACCATGACCAGTAGGTGGCCCCTATTGATTTTGATGGTTTACGAGGATTTTATTTCGTGCACACAATATAATTAAGACCCATGCTGAAGTTTCTTGTAAATATTATCTTAAAGACATATATATATACCTCGAGTAGTTAATGAACACCTATTAGTTCATTTGTTGAAATGCGACCCAATACGCAATGTAGACGGTGGCTCAAGTACAGCAATGCCCATTGCCATGATTGTGGGCCCCCGGGGACAGTCCAAAGAGGCCGTTTTTAAACCCCATTTCTAGGTTTAAAAGACCAAAAAAGTGATCCCCCAAATGGGAAATTTTCTTTGGGTTTTTTTACCAAAACTTTGACAAAGGTTTTATTTTAAAATTTTTACTTGACTCTCCCCCATTTTAAAGGGCCGGGTTACCATTTGGGGCTTCGAACATTACAAGTTTTGATTTAAAAAATTTTCCCAAATTTTAAACCCAAATTTTTTCAAACCCTAACGGCCGGGGCAAATTTTCGGGGCAAAAAAAATTCATTTCCGGGGTGTTTTTACTCCCCTGGTTAGGAAAATTAATGGGGCTTCCTTGAGTTTCCCTTTTCCCTTTGCCAAATGTAAAAAGTGAGTATATTAAAAAAAAATAAATGTTTAAAATTACTTATGCAGGGTTTTAAATTTTAATTAAATTCTGTAACTGAAAGGTACGACAGCTAGTGCGAGTGACGTAAGTCGGGATGGGGAAGATGGCGCCATGTCGCCACGAAACAGCGCCACACAAGAAAATGCCACGAGCAAGGTAAGTGGTAAAGCGGTAAAAAAACGTATTAAGGCATGTCAGTCATTTTTTTTTCAGCAAAATTTGATTATTAAGTTTCCTACTATGGTAATTTCTACATAAAATTCCTTTATTCAAATAAAATATACCATTAAAATCTACATGTTGAAAAGTCGCAACAACGGCAGTGGAAGGTTAAAGGCACATTATGCCGATTTTTTTCTTCTTCTTTAGAAATGGCAAACGTAAGTTTTATAATGTTTAAATTACTTTTAAAGTGTATTTTAAATGATTATTACTTAGAAATTAACACTGAATGTGACATTATTTGTCATAAAAGACGCAAAATGTATTATTTTGACCTCCATACAAAATACATGTACTAAATAAATCACTATAACTGTACTTACTGCACAAAAGCAACAGAAAGTTAAGGTAGAAACGTTTAAGAAACTAAATTAGGACACAAAAAATGCTGCGTGTTTGAGAAATAAAAATCTGTGCATATCTGGGGACATAGCAATATTAGACTGGGGTAAAGTCTTATTCGATCGTTGATGACTGGTTCAAACTTGAAGCAAAAATAAAATTGTTCGAAAATTATTTTCAGGTTACATTTAAAACGGAATCTCACGAGAAAAACGTGCTACGCGAAATATTCAGCGAGGAGTCCTTGCTAGAGAAGAGCAGAAAAAGTTTTAATGCTGACATGAGGATGTTTGCTATTATGTTTGAAGAGTCGCATATAACCGATAAAGACAGAAGAAATCCGAAATGAATCGATCATCTCTTTACATTTATCGCGCATGTACATTCGATGTCAGACGTCAACGCTAATCATAGAATTGGTGCTGACAGACTTGTTTATTAAACGTTATTGGAATTTATCATAATCGTATATCACTTGACTGTTTAACAGAACTTGTTATAGATTGACTTAATCCAAGGCTACAAGGAACGCTGGGTATAAATGTATCTGCAGTATATACTGTACATATGTATATGTCAACTGCAGTATATACTGTACATATGTATGTGTCAACTGCAGTATATACTGTACATATGTATATGTCAACTGCAGTATATACTGTACATATGTATATGTCAACTGCAGTATATACTGTACATATGTATATGTCAACTGCAGTATATACTGTACATATGTATATGTCAACTGCAGTATATACTGTACATATGTGTATGTCAACTGCAGTATATACTGTACATATGTATGTGTCAACTGCAGTATATACTGTACATATGTGTATGTCAACTGCAGTATATACTGTACATATGTATGTCAACATATCTTAATTTTTCTTATATGCATTGCATCTTTATACATATTTAACAATCATGAGTAATTTATGAAATTTTATTGAAATTCATTTCCTTAAAATGACAAAAATATACTTAAGAGAAAAAAACAGGTTTTATTTTACGTTTACATCCCCACCTCCTACGGCGAAGAAATTTTTCTAATCACAGTAGTCAAATTACGTTCATGCTTCGTACTAGAAAACATATTAGTAAAAAAGATAGGACTCGGCCCACGACCCATGGGTTTTGAGGCACAAGTTTACTCAATGTGGTGATGTTGATCAACCATCGAACTATAGAGGTGTTACATTGTTAAGTTCTCTCGGAAAATTATTTACTAGAATATTGAATACTAGATTAGATAACTGGGCTGATTCCTTTGGTGTTTGTGTAGAGGCCCAGGCAGGTTTTCGAAAAAATATGGGTACTGTTGATAATGTTTTTATTTTAAATGCTCTTATTTCACATTGTTTGAAAAAAATTAAAGCTATATGTAGCTTTGTTGATTTTAAAAAAGCTTTTGATTTCGTAGTTAGAGATGTACTGTGGTACAAATTAATAAAATACGGAGTGACTGGTAATATTCTCAAAGTTATACAGAGCATATATGAAGGCATTTCCTCAAGAGTTAAACATTTTGATAATATAAGTGAAGCTTTTACTTGTAATTTAGGAGTAAGACAAGGTGAGAGCCTGTCCCCATTTTTATTTAGCATGTATTTGAATGATCTTGAAGATGTGTTTTTAGCTAAAGGAGTCGAGGGCATAGATACTGGTATTTTATATGTTTTATGCGAATATCTAGCCCCATGCAAACGTACATAAAAGTTAATTGACACATTGTATTGTACTTCTATGTGTGTTATGTACGAATATTAGCTGTCATGTTATATAGATGTATTATTGATACATTGCAATTCTTTGTGTATTGTATGTATAATAGGTTAAGTAACACGATGATTATAAAGGCTATAAATTTGTAAGTTTCAAATCATACACTGGTCTTACTTGTATCAAGTTAGAAGCATTATATGCGTTCAAAAGTATAGTTTAGAAGTAACATTTGTTTTGTTTTGTTGTGCCATATTACTATTGCAATAAATCAAAACCATAAAGCCTAGATTAGTAAATGTACTACAAAGACCAGTGTATGGAAGAGACTTTAAAGTATACTATGTAATAGATGCTGACAATGTCTCTCCCGTGAACATACACGAAGTATTTCTTATTTTATATATTTGAATGTAGAATCTCTCAAAAATTAATAATTTGTAAATTAAATATATAATCAATGGTAACCATTAATAATGAAAGAAAAGAAATACTTGCAGTCACGTCATCTTGCTATGTAATTAGTTATTTACTTATGCATACATGTAATTGTATATGTTATGAATGCTTGTACATGACTCTTTTGAGAGTTAATTTGCAAAATAAAGATTCTTCTTCTCATTAAGGCTAATATACACATTTATTTAATACAAAAAGGCTACTTGAGTAACAATGAATTATTCCGTGACGTGGTAACAGAGCTTGTAGAACTTCGACAACAAGGAATACTACTGTCGAGTCCATGTGTCAATTTTGAATTTTACTGACATAATCATAGTGAATTTGCAATTCTCTTCACTTTAACTGGTACATATACTTACATGTGAACTTTTTTCGATGATCAAGCTGGATTTTTTTTGCAAAAAGAGGGAGATTTTAGAATTTGCAATAAACAAAGAAGGAAGTTGTGACATAAAAAAGGGGGAGATTTCTTTAATTTGTGAAAATACCCCTTTTTTCCTTTTTTAAGAAAAATCTTTGAAAATATGCCTGCAGAAAGCGGGAGTCTCCCGCTAAGAGTGGGAGAGTTCACATGTATGCATGATATAATTGCACGATGATAAGCGACCAGTCGTCATACGTTTTTTTTTCTTTTTACTCAAAATGTGTTTGTCAACTATCTCAAACTTGGAACAGTTTATAGCGAACAGTTGAATGACAGGTTAAAAGAACTTGAATGAAACAATTATTTTATATGTCTTTTTATTTCGTTTCTAAAAAAAATAATTTCAAAAGAAACAATGGATATCAATTTGATGATAAAGAAGCAAAATTTCCTGTATATACAATTCAAATATATTATAGTAATATGTATACATCATATAAGATGTTCAATTTTCCACATTCCAGCATATTTTATCATGTTAAAAGATTCAGCGGTTAAGGTGTATCATCTCAACTAAGAATGGTGGGTTCGAGCCCTACTAGGGTCACGACATTGTTTCCTCATATTACACAGTGCTGGTTTGATCCAGGAAGTATACACGAGAGATGTTCAAATAAGCTACATTTTTATCTAACTATCAAACTTATATTTATGAATATTTAAACTGAATCAGTAACATATTAAAGTAGCGTAAATAACTAAATATCATCCAAAAAGGTCTTGAACACTAAGCTATGTAGATAAATATTAAATATCATAATGTGACAAACATGAGCAAATTTCTTCAAACAATTATTGGTGCAATATCGAAGATAAATGAGCCGCGTCACGACAAAACCAACATAATGGGTTTGCGACCAGCATGGATCCAGACCAGCCTGCGCATCCGCGCAGTCTGATCAGGATCCATGCTGTTCGCTTACCAAGTCTATTACAAGTAGAGAAACTGATAGTGAACAGCATTTAAAATAATTATAACACAAGTGTTTCCAATTACAGCTTACACACAAAAAGCTCAAAAATGAAGCAAAAGATTCCCTCATTAAGTTCAATATTGTAAAAAGTATCTAAATTTGCCATGTCTGTGTACAATGTATGAATATTTTTCAATAAACAAAATGATAATGAACAAATACTATGTATCATATTAAATACAAATATTTATATTTCTCAAGTATTAAAGCTGCACTTCTCCAGCTGAGTGGTTGTTCATATGACACAATTTTACAGAAAATATGAAATACTATTCTTATTATCATAATTATGTCTATTAAGTTACAAATAGATTCAGCATATATGGACTGGTTAAGAACATCTTTAATTATTTTTGTCATAAATAATTTGCACAAATCTGGAGGTGTGCAGCTTTAAAGACAAAATAAAACTACTACATTCATAACATTCACTCCATGCTTGCTGGTGGCAACTAAAATTAACCATGCGATCTGTGCAGACAGTCAGTGCATGTTTTCAAATCTTCCCTAAAACTGATGAATGGTTTAGTTCAGATTAAAGGATGGGTAATGTTCGTTTAAGATATTGAGCATGATAATGGTTAAGTAACATAGTCTCATGATCCCTACACTCACATATATTCTAATGCAGGCAGCTTTAATCATGATCAAAAGTCAACATGGTTTACAAATCTATGTGCTTCAGAAATGTGGGGCTGTGATACTAAATACTTGACTAGATTAAAAAATTTGTAGAATTTTTTTCAGTCAGTAAAACAATCAGCTGAATTATTTTGTCTGACCTTGAACATATTACTTCAGGCAAGAGTAAGCACCCGAGTAGTACCATCAACCACGGCTTTCATACATTTCATACACAAACTGCCTGAAATACTATGATAGTATATACAGGGATGTGTCTGAAAAGTAGTTCTTGATAATTTTTCTGGCAGTTTGTGTTATATGGGTATAATTTCAGTCATTTTATGATTATCTAAGGACTCTGATGCCAGTGGTCACAAGATGTAATGAAACCTGGCTACAAGTTAATCAAAGCAGATAAAATATAATGGATTTCACTTCAGTGGAATATTTTTATATGCAAGTACATGTTTATCCATGATGTATTTGAGCAAATGAGGGGAACATCTTTTTTGTATCTTCAAACTGCAAGTCATTTACATATAATAAGTCTTAGAAGAAGCATTCTTGCATATCAGTCCGGTTTAACAACTAGTTACACGGCAGCCAGTACGGACTGGAATATCTTGCCTCGTGTAAATGTTTAGGTCTTCACTGTTTGCTATTCAAAACCTACTTATTCATGAGGCATTACTGTTATAAACAGTTGCCTTTGAGCCAGATATTCCGGTCTGTACTGGCAGCCGGTGCAAGATCCTTACATTGTTTACTGATATTGTCTGCCAAGATTAAAATTTATAAACTATAAAATTTATAAACAGCAAAATCTATTTGTTCATAAGAAAACATGTAACTAACTTAAAGCAAATTTAATAATTTCTTTGAACATATGTTTTGATACCAGGTCATGACAAGTCAGTGTTTCTATTAGAAACATGTTAAAGTGGATTTAGAAATATTCAATGCTGTTTTCATGATTAAAAATTGCTTGTGATAAAAGGTGAAATAATATCAAATGCATTTTTAATTTGCAAAAGATACCATTAAATATCATCATTATAAATGAAACACATACATGTACCATACCCCTTCATATTTATAATGCACAGGTCAATATGAATATTCTGAATAAAGTTCAAACAACGTAATAGTTTGGTAGCTTCTATAGTAAATATTGGAACAAATTTTAAATGCAATTTATTTACCTTTGGAAACAGACCATGAACATACAGACAAGGATCAGCTGACACATCTGATTATATGTCTCAACATGGTCAGCACTGTTTGCTACTCGGTCATTTATTACTTTATAAGTTTCTTTAAATTGATTCATTTTTATCAGATCATTTTCTTAACCCTTAGCCTGTTGAATCAGTGTATTATGTCCAACCTTTGATTTGTTCATTCCAAGCTTAAGGGATTTATATCAAAATATAATCTAAAAGTTTAGACCCTGATGAGGTTACATAGATATGCAAGCTGACCTGGATTTATTCAGAGGTGGCAAAGGCTGATTACTTTCAGTTCCTTTAGTTCATGGGTTATCCATCACAAACACCATCAAGAAACGAAAATGGCATTGGACAGGACACATTGATAAATGTGTGTGCTGACCATTTCAAATAAGCAAATACTGAATAATATAATTCAAATTACAAATATTATGCAAGTAAGCATTTGTAAGTGTTTAAGATGAAAAATGACAAAAAATGAAAACCACAACAAAATTTGAAATAACGTCCGCTGTCACTCTATAATTGTTGGTAGACATAATGACTTTCAGCTATACAAGACAGTCTTAAACTACACATTTTATATTAATGGCCTATTAAATTTACGTATATTCATTATCAACAACATAAAATAAACAACAAAAAGGCGCATATTTAAAGCAGGGCAAGCTCAGTATGCAAGCTTAATTTTACTTAAACATTATGGTTGTTTCTTTAATAAAGCCATGCTGTCACTTTCTCATTTTCTTCAACAAAAAAAGTTTGTTTCTGAAATTGCATCATTCATTAACTTGTATAAATTCATATTTTGTCATATATTTCAATTGAGAAGTGGTACATCTTCAAAGCTTTTCTGCTATTTTAAAGGGACTCCACTGAGGTTTTTTGACATGATGGGACTGACAATATTTTTTCCAGATAAATGAACCATTTGATGAAGGTTTAGACCACTAATCTTTGTGCAAAATTTCAGATCATTCGCGCACTTCGTTTATCCAGAATACTTATTCAAATTGTAAAAAAATGACCCAAAATGAAAAGCGTTTAAACGCTTCTCACTCAAATTGGGCTAAGAAAAGCATAAAAATACAATTTGAAATTTATTTCGAAGTATATTTCTTAACTATCTTTGCATATATTTCTGTTTAAAGTGCCCCAGCTCATTTATGTTAGAATTTCAAATGTTATGTTTTTCGGCTTTTAAACCTTAGTGGAGTTCCTTTAAGTAAAATCTGAATTTTTTCTTTACTAAGGCATGGAGAGTTGTATGATTATTATTATCTCTTGTTTGGTTTTATGTTGCACTAACACAGCAACTTTTTAGCTTTACTAGTGCAGGAAAACCTCAGGTAACCCTCTGTGCATTTTTTTCAGGCATGAACGGGCAACTGAGTAGTACCATCAATGTTCTGATAGCTAGCTGGATAGCTTTTTTTCACATGAAAGAAACTAAAGTCCCTGGTGGAATACTTATGATGGATATATAAATAGTTCTAAAGTATTTACAGAAAAACATCACATAAAGAAAACCTATGTAAAGAAAACTTAAATAATAATAAAGCTGTTATAAGTTCATTCAATATGCTCGATAGCTGGAAATCAAACACAAGTGGCAATGTTTTTATATATATTTCATGATCTCTTACACTTGCATTCTGTATACTCTGGATACATTGCAAATCCAGGTAAATGATTTTCTGTAGAAATCCTCACCATTATGTTGAGAAAAAAAATGTCTTGCCCAAAATTTAACTATAAAGTTTTATTTAGTTTCCACCAAGTTGCTGGCCGCCACCACCCCATCTATGTCTACCAGGGTCATTGTCATCATTATTTGGGCGTCGCTGACTAGCTGGGGCTTGTCCAAACCCTGCCACACCCCCTCGTCTATTAGGAAAATATTTGTAACTGAAACAATACCAATAATTAGATTAATAATTTCATACAAAATTGTGTCATGATTTATTAGATGAACAATTAAGACCAACATAGGTTTTATTCGCCTGACAAAGCACATTATCAATGTTTCATTAATCAATGCACTGGAATTCTTTTTACAGGTATGCAACTGAAAAATAAAATATCAATTTTACAGGAGAGCAAAGACTCAATCTCATACTCAATCTTGTTGCCTGCTTCCTTTACGTGTGTATATTTATGTTTGTTTACCCTTGCCTCTAGAAAAATTACCATTACCATAGGGGTGAGCATACATAATTATATATATAGATATATATGTTTTCCTGTTTTTTTGTTTAATCTGAAATGAGTTCATAGCAACAAAGAAAATATCACAGAGCTTGCAGTAAGATAATTACTCCAGTTGACCGAATGTGCATTATTTTAGGCAAGCACCTGGGTCCAAACTCAATAATTTTTAAATAATGTTGGTACATAAGATAAAATCAGTGAAAAAGGGAGAATAAAACAAGTTATCCAGACAGAGTTATGTCCTTTTTATCTATGCAATCTGTTACAATGCTAAGTGTAAAGCAAACACTATTTTTTTAAACAATTGAATGTTTAATTCAAATGTGTGATAAAACCAGAGCTTAAAGCAACCTTGGCATACCTAAATAATTTTTTTATGAATGTAACTAAATAGTGTGACAATCATCTCAAGAGAACCAAAAAACTTACAGTATTTGAGGAGTATTTAGCAGTCTTACACCTCCGAAATCCTGTGGATATTTGAACATAAGGAAGAAATACATGTGGCCAACAACGATACCAACAAGTTCCATCAAACCCCTGCAATGATATATACAACAACATTAATAAATCATTATATACCAGGTAACAGATTTATACATCTTTCAATTCTTTCAATCACTATAACGATACACTCTCAATACTGAATATCAGTAAAATATCTATCATTCAATACAGTGTAGTAATTATATCATAATCAATGACTCTATAATTATTTTGTATCTATTTTCCCAAACATTTCAACAGGTTTAGACAGAGTAGACTTCAGTTACACCATAGCATGTATCAAACTTGTATCAATTATACATTATCCAATTATCTTATACCATAGGTCCACCCCCTAAGTTCATAATGGAGGGAGCATCAGATTTGTTATCCTGGGGTGCCTGGTTTGATCCCTGTGTAAGGCATAATTTTTCCAAGAAATTCATCTTGGACATCAAGTCTTATGGTCATTTGACTCTCTCACACATTTCAAAATTAATGGTAGTCAGTCACTTGCTGAGAAATTGGTTATAACTGGTTAGTTATCCCGAAAAGAGGGTTAGGTTGATCCAATGCCGAGACATGACCAAAAATGTGTGGAAATTTGAGTAAAAACAAGAAAAACAAACAATTCAGTATGATTGAACGCATCAATCATGTATCATTTTAAAATCATTGATTCTAATTTTTCTTTGTATTGTCTCTCTAGAAATTAGATTTAAAGTCGCCTGTACTACCAAAAATATAAAATCCTTCATAAACTTACCCTCCACCAACGATCATGTTGAAAGCTAACAGCACCCATGGCAAGTACATCGCCTGCAAAACCATTTATACATGAGGGCTACATGCAAAATTTAACTGTAACCAATAATTTATTTAAAGGAAATTTTAAAAGACTTCTTACTGAAGGTGACAAATCATGTGCTTACAACACAATTCTCATCTTAATATTTATATCATATAGTTATTTTACAGTTACAATATCAGCCTTGCAAACTACAGTTTCGATATTGTGTTTTTAAACAGATTACCATGGTAACAGATGCCATGACAACACTAACAACACAGTGATCCACACACATTTTGACTGAAAATCTTTAATCAAGTTTCTTCTACCATGATTCAATACTTACTACATGTACATACAAGGATTTTGTTTATTTCTTACCTTAAACCGTGTGCCAAACCAAAATGACACGATAGTATCTTTGTTCAGTTGACACCAAACATACAAAACACTTAATATCATGGGGTCCATCAAAAGCTGAAATATAAACATGCACATTGATAAAACACAAGGCTATGGAAGTATGACTAAAAGACTTAAGTGAAATTTTCTTTTTTTGCCCATATCTTATTTTCAAGTGACATATTTTAGGTTGTATGATGACTATCTCTGCTTTTCTGGTTCATGGTAATCTAATTGAAAAAACTGACATACAATAAATTAAATGACAAATGAAAGATTTCACTGTTCCTGGCAGATATTGAACCAATAAGACTATGATCTGAACAGAAAAAGATTAACCATCCATCTATAGATGTGTCTAGTAATCTACTTATTCTTTCTATTTTCTTTAAACTCAAAGAAAATTCTGTCTTAAGTTGTAACTGTATAAATGTGGAAATTAGGAACTAATATAATATATATATGTAAGAAATATACAACAACAAAAAATGTTAAATAAAAATTGAATCTTACCATTAAATCAGCACAAAATCCTATTATCTGTTGAGAAAGTTAAGAAAATCTATCCACTTTATAAAATAGCTAACATATTTATTGTTCATGGATAAATGATTTATATTACTTTACATGTATTTATATTATTTACATAGAGTCACTACCCAAATTTGCCTCGGAAACAGTTAAATAAGTTTTGAACGATTAATACATTACATTAACTTTCTGAACATACTACAATAAAAACAACCAGTCTCAAAATAAAAGTGTCCTGAGCTCACTTGAGATAATATATACAGCATTTGATCCACTAATTATGATGTATAATGAAATTTATATGAAGAATTTTTTTATGTTTCAAAATTTCACACGAAAGGATACCACCAGACACAGCCAGTTAAATAACAACATGAACACATACTCTGCTGGTTTTCCATCAAAGATTCCTGCAAAACATTTTAACATACAATATACATAACAGTTCAAGATGCCGTTATAAACATAGATAGCAAATATACCAATTGAGGTATAATGTACATATTGTTTTTTAACATTGTTGTGTGAAGATGTATAATAATTAATAATTATATTAATCTATAAATAATTAATTCTTACATTATATAGCTTAAATAAGAGTTAGTATACAGTCTTGTTATTTCCAATGATCTTCTTCTTTAAATAATAAAATAATGGACATGTAATATTCACATTAAACAAACACTGTCAAGGCTTCATTCTCAAAGAATGATATGACAAATTGTATCATTTGCAGAATTTTTTTTTTTACAAAAGTAAATGATGAACAAAACTAAAAAGGAAGAACATATAGTTTATTAGTTACCTGTTTCAAGTCTTGTAGAATAAGAATAGAGGAAATATAAGTTTATTAGGTAATGAAACCCTTTTGGTCCTGCAATTGGATAATACAACACTGATGTCACCAAACGCCATATCTGAAATATTTCTTGAAACATAAACATTGGAATGTATAAAATAATATGGGAAAGTCAAAGTGGTCCTGGGCTTTGGCTTGCCTGGCTATAGACTGCATGTGTATATTTAAAAGGAAATCAAATAAAACAACAATTAAAAATATATATAAAATTCTATACCAATCGGTGAAATTGACAGTATCATTTCTAATTGGGCGCAACCAGTACAGTGTAACTTCCGAATTCCGGAACTTCTGAATTCCGGAAACTTCTAAAAACCGAACATTTTTTTCGGTCCCGATTTTTTCCCTTCTATTTTCTATTAATATAATACTTCTGAATTCCGGAACTTCTAAATTCTGAATTCCGGACGATATTTTCGTAAAATTAGAGTCAAATCAATGCAATTTTACCTCCAAAAACCGGAAATATCCAAAGGTGTGAAATACATTGTAAAACGAGAATTTTTACCCTGCAGGAAGATTTAATCTCCCTATCGATTGTTTACTAATTAGCGGTGATCGTGTAATTTGACACGCGTTAAAATCACAAACTGTGAAATGGTATGTTTGAAGTGATGCGGTTAATCAAAGTAATTTACGGCGGTCAGTTAATTTGAAGTGTTTATTAGCGGATTAAATGACAATTAATTGGACAATGTATGCATCAAACGTCTTTAGGGATTTTATTGCATTTTATGTAATAATTAATTAACTAGCATCGGACGATATGTAAGTTTATGCAATTAACAACATTTCTACAAACTGATAGAAATTCAAAAGCATTTGCAGGTAAGATAAAAATGTATTCTTTTCATGCACATCTTTATCTTGATTAAAAGACTATTATATATGATAATACAGTAATGGCCACATCTTCTTTGACATTTAGTAATATTAAGTGGCTTAGTCTTGTCCGCATTATCATAAACCTCTGAATTCCGAAAACCTCTGAAATCCGAACTTTTTGACAAGTCCTATGGGTGTTCGGTTTTCGGAAGTTACACTGTAGTTAAAATATGATAAACACCGGGGTATTTTGATAACAGAAGAACTGCAACTTTTCGGCTAAAAAATCATCACAGAGGTGTTCCAATTGAAATTGGAATCGATCTATAAAATACCGACTGACACTTTCAAAATGAAAAATGTAAAATAAAGAAAAGAACAAAATACTTTTATCTGACTACCTCGTTCATAGGTTTTGCTTACTTTCATATTAAGAAGTCAGTATGAAGTCAAAATTTTGTGAACAAAAAAAAAATCAGATAATCATATTTATTTATTTATTTATTTATTTACGTCTCAATAACATATATGTACATATCAATCAATATAAAATACAGGATAAAACAAATGGCATACATATATGAAACCAATCAAATGTTTGATTTGCTAGAGACTATTAAAAAACTATACATTTTCACATTCTTAAAAACTCTATCACATATTTTAATGACTACTCACTTAATGTACATATACAGAAAAAGAAATGAAATGAAATGTCATCTGAGTTTGTTCTTAATCATAACTTTGTCAATTCAAAGATCTTGGCAAGTATTCATATTTGAGTAAAGTTAAAATTCAAACTACTCTGTCTATCCCATAGAAAGGCTGAAAAATTTAATCATAAACAAAATAGTTCAGAAAACTGTAATGTGCTAAACTGTATGAAGACCCAAATATTCATGTTCTATAACAACAGTGGTTGTGTCAAAATTATGACTTGGCATTGATTTGTATAACCAAAAACAAACCCTCCTTATTTTTCGGTTCTAAACTATACTAATTTCTTTACCATATATATACACATATTCTAAATGCTATGACCTAGAAAACTCTTCTTGATGATAATCTGTCGTTTTGTTTTGTTTTAAAATTATAACCCAGAATATCTTTAAAAGGAATAGTTTATAAAGCTCAACATTACAAAATGGCCTAAACAGTAAAAGCACAGGACTGATCTAATCAGACATATGAATTATTAATAAGGTTTTCTAGAGCAAGATAAAACAATGTTCATATACTAAAACAATGTTCATATACTAAAACAATGTTCATATACTAAAACAATGTTCATATACTAAAACAATGTTTATATACAATAAAAAAATATAGTACAGTTTAATATTATCCAGTATACAAACTATCACGACGCTTTTCTAACATTTGAAAGCAGGTTTTGGCACAGCAATTAACAATGGCCTCCTCATTCAGAAGTATCCTTATCTTTATCCTTATCATAAATCTATAATTCAATCAGTAATTACATCAGTTAAATTTTAAGTCTAAAAAATTAAACAGAAATAACACTTACCTGAAATTTATATATGACAGGTTCAAACAAAAGAATAAGATACATTGGATTAAGAAGACCAAATCTTGCAGCTATTGGAACAATCACTGATCCTGTGAACCAATATTTCGATATTTGAGGAATTCCTCTGTACCAATCACCAATATCATTAGACGCCATCTTCCAATACTACCACTTAGATGTATATCTATAAATGACAGTGTCTCCGAAACCGAATCACAAGTAAAATAGATGAATATACTTTGACGTGGCCTTTCTAAAATTTCTGCAAATTTCACCGGAAGTAAACACAGATTGGTGTCTTGAGAAAAATCTAACTTGTGAAATTTAAAATGAATCGTAGGTGAAACAACGCTAAATCTTTTCCTTCTCTGACATACGTTTCATAAACAACCCCAAACATGCCAATATCAAAGTTGCAAGTTAAGTTTAATTTTCATGATATTTATGCCATATAGACATTGGTCTAGAGTACCATTCAAAACAGTAATTAGATATTTCAATAAAGGTATAAGTTCAATTGAATATTTGAACATGCCAATCGTGATCAAGGGATTAAGTCATGTATGTATGTATGTACAACGCCGATAAAAAGCCTGTACAAACAGATTACATTTGATCTTCAGGGTAATGTGCAGGATTGAAAATAAAATTATTTCTGTATAACAAAGAAAGCCTACAAAACATTTGAAAAGCGCCAGACTGTATTGTATGCACATACAATCTGTTAAAAAAATCGTTGACATATTACTATAACAAGTACTAGCGGCAGACTGTAAACTGTGCCAAATATACGGGAAAACGCCCCTGAGAGCATCCTAGAATTAAAAAAAAAATCCGGGGGAGCATGCCCCCGTACCCGCCTAGATGCTGGCTAAAACCAACCAAATTGGCCGCACCAATAACAAAATCGTGACGACGGGCCTGTGTAACATTCGGAAATTTGCCTGTTTCGGACTAAATGTTATATTTCTCTCCCCTTATCTGTACTACGCCATTTTGTTCATATTAAATCACGTATTTGATTATACTCTTGTTGGTTGATCTACATTCATTATATTGGCGAAGCGTTACAAGGAGACAGCCATAAACACACCAAGAATGCCAAGCTGACCAAATTTCAAGAGAATATCGAATAAAACAGTTTGGATGTGTGGTTTTCCAGGACATTTTCACGACCATCAAAAATTGTACAGTGCAAACAAGATACGCTATGAATATGGCAAAGCATCGAAACGAACTCTTTGGCATAATCTACTTAAGGGCTTTCATTATAAGAGGTAAGGACAAATAGATAAAACCAACACCATTTTAAATATCAATACATGTTTCGCTTTATTAGCTTCGTCAGTTGATACATAAAACAGGAAATGGCGTAAACGTACCAAACACACGTCTATGTTAATAGACGCCACGTTTGGCACGTAAAAGAAAAGGTATTATATTATAATCAAATAAAATATATAATTATAAGAAGTTAAAATTCAGTTTAATATTTTATCGAGCATCTAAACTTTTCACCAAATTTATTTTCTCAAATATCTGTAATATAGTCGAAGTTAAGTGTATCCCACTGTAATTTGATGAAAAGTATATTCTTTCATGGGAATGGTTACATTAATTCAATTTAGAAACTGCACAGTCAATTTAAAATTGGTAAAAGTAAGACAAGCTATGATTCAACAGTGTCGTTTATTTGACTTAAAACCATAATAGCGTCGTTCATTTGATTTAAAACCAAGTCCAAAAAAGCTCCAGTTATTTATTGGGAAAAAACATACATAAATACAAAAATAACAAAGATTATAGACATTTATATCATTCAAAAGACATCAAATATTTCTTTGATCAAGAATTTTGACAATTTGTATGTGACTAATTTTCAGAATTTATTTATCAAACTGTGTTTGATATTTTTTAACACAGATCTACTTCATAATTTATTTCATAAAACATAATAAATTTAAGATAAAGGAAAACACACTTTTAAAATGATAATCAATAATTTAATAGACACAACAACCAAAGATGTTCAGAAATCTATGATCATTACCATAATACCAACTCAATAATTTCCCAAATGTCAAAATCTAATTAATTGCAAGTTCTGTAAATGAATAGCAGCACATATAAAACGCATCATTAACAAGAATCATCTCATTTTCTATATATAAACAAAACTTTAATGACATAATATCGACCACAATACAAACGTTACACGAATATTAAGAATAGTATGACAGCAGATATATTATATAATAGCAGATATGCTATGCTCAAATTTAACATTAAAAAAAATGATAATTGCTCCACTATCTCCTTGAATATATAAAATAAACGTGTTTTGTCTTCACGAAAAGTATATAAAAGTATATATGCTATGTTTTAAACTCTTGAAAGAATCGATAAAAACCCGGGAGCTTAACAAAAACCGGCAGCTAAACAAAAACCAACTTTACTTGACACATAATTTTGAGAATGCAGCTTCCCATACATAGTTTGTATTATTTATTCCAAAATTAGATACATTTAGAAAGAGTATTATAGATAACAATAAATTTCTGTGATAAAAATATTTCACTAAAAGATGAGTATAGTATATATTTAATGGCTGAAACATTATATACATAAAATTTGCAGTATAATACAATGTAGTTTGAGTAAAAATATAACGCAAACAATGTTATCATGCAAAGAACATAATATTTCGACGGAAAGAAGTTTATTCTCACACCCAGATTCATGCTAATGGACACATTTCAAACGGTAATTTTTAACAAAATTAGGTCAGAATATGCAAAGAAAGCACTTACTGCGTCAGTCACGCAGTAGAAATATGATGATCAATACTGCAAAATCAGTCATTTATTTCATGTGCTGGTATTTAAAATGCAAATTATTCCAAGAATTGTGATTTTTTTTTTACTTTTCTTAAGATGAAAATATTCTTTTTTTCGAAGTTGATTTTCTTAGTTTATCATGTCTCACCTGGAGGCATGCTGCCTTAAGTAAGCACTTTTATTCAGATACAACGGCTTAAATGCTTCCGATAACACAAGTTGTTGCATGTGAGAACAGCTTTAGCGTGTGGTGGTTGGGTGGAACGAACGAGGTGGCGCTTATTAGTTAAGAATATAACCAATCTCAATCTGACAATATTTGAGCCGCGTCACGACAAAACCAACATAATTGGTTTGCGACCAGCATGGATCCAGACCAGCCTGCGCATCCGCGCAGTCTGATCAGGATCCATGCTGATTGCTATCAGTTTCTCAACTTGTTATAGGGTTTGTAAGCGAACAGCATGGATCCTGATCAGACTGCGCGGATGCGCAAGCTGGTCTGGATCCATGCTGGTCGCAAACCCATTATGTTGGTTTTGTCGTGACGCGGCTCATTTGTCGTTTACCAATTTCGTTTTATTTTTTTCCCATACAATTTATCTATTGATGACATGAAGAAAATTAAGCGTCATTGACCGAGTGGTTTAGGTCGTTGACTTCAAACCACTTGCCCTTCACTGTGTAGGTTCGAATTCTTAAGTGAATAAGCTATCCAGCTAAATATACTGTGTTGGTGACACGTAAAGCCAAAAAAATACAATACTTCAATTTGTTAGGACAGTATGTACATATTGAATTATAAATAAATATTTATGTAAAATAGAAAGTACAAATAAAAAGCGAACAAACAACACCTCAAAATACTTTTTTGTAAAAAATTGCTTCAAAAAGTCTACAATGCAGTTTTGTTTCTTTTTTTAAGAACACTGCCAACCTAGAAAAAAGATGAAACTACAAAGTGCATGACTAAAAATATAATTTATCTTAATAACATTTTTGATATGTAAATGTATTATAATAGTATACTAGTATTACGTGATAAGTGATTAGTACAAATTAAAAGTAGTTATACCACATGACTACAAGTGTAAACAAAACAGAGGAACTATCCTTTGTATAATGAAAAAGCATTATAAGCATCCGACGAAAAAAAAAAAAATAGATAACGAAAAAAAAAGAAAAATAAGAAAATTAAATGAATAAATAAAAAATAAATCCAATTTCGGTAAAATTATTATTGGAAAATATGCCTGATATTGAGAATCGTATTAAGGATGCCAGTTGTAAATCTTTTATATTCAAAACCTCTAAAATGTCGTCAACAGGTACTTTCGGGTTTTAAAACATAGTATATGAATAATGTACTTTATACTTGCACATTGTTAATGTATATATTTACTTAATGTAAGGGGGGTAGGTCTACAATGGGCACATTTTCCATAAATTTTTCAAATATAGATAAAAACAATAGAAAATAGTCATTTAGATAAATTTATAAAAACAATTAAAATGTATTGATAAAGTTTTAAATGATTAAGAATGAACATTTTTATAATTAATTGAAAAAATTGTATGGAATTAACCTAAAATTTTCGGTTTAACTGCGAAATTGTTTGTATATTGTTTCTTTTATTTTCAAATTGTGTGCAAGTTTTAATCATTTGGAAAAACTCGCCGGAACATCATTTTAGTTTCTTTCAATGGTCTATAAACCACCCCATGACAAACGCCAAAAGGGTGGACATTGCCAGGAGTAACGTTCCTGTTGTAGCTGGACCTATATTTTAAAATAAACGACTTTATGAGTTATATAGCTTCTTAAACATGATAGACAGAAACATATGTTTGGAAATATAAGTTACATGTTAATGTACAACAGATTCGTTTCGATAAGGTTTTTCTTTTGCATATTTATACAGTATGATAAATAAATCATGGAATTAATCCATCAAAACTAGTTACTTTTTTAATGAAGCAGCCATATATGTGGAAATATCCCGATTTTTTGTTGTTCTTTCAAAAGCGTTGACAGAAAATATTGATGTCTCCAAAGTATCAGCCGATATATTCATTGATGATGTCAAAACCTATGTTCATTAAGTCTACCATTTGAAACTAAATTCTTTTTTCGAAAATTGGGTTGAAACCATTTATAAAAAACATTTCTGCGTACAAAAGTATTGGAAAAAATTGCTTCTATTGTGCACAATGTATAATTGATTAAAGCACATTTCATTGATCACACCTAGTCCTATAAATATGACGTCGCTTTGAGATATTTTTGCTTCTGGGCAAAGCAACGTCATATCGAAATTGCTCAAAAACCCATAGCATGTTCCGCCAGAAAATCGGGCGGAACGAAAAACAATGAAGACAGCGTGTATTTACATAATTTTTGACCTATTTATGAACAAAACTAAAAAATAAATACCTTTAGTCAAAATAATTAAACTGTCACATCCGAAAAATCATGATTAAATCCTCTAATGTATTTCAATTCCTTTTACAGCCGATAAACAAATGGCGGCCGTAAAGTGCGCGAAATCTGATTGGCTAATTCAAATGCAAGCCTTTAACTGAGTCAGAACAATCTAACGGAATATTTTTTTAACGAAATAATTGCCCATGCACCGTCAGTGTGTTCGAATATATTTTTCCGTTCAAAAATTTGGAATCAATCTGTAAAGCACCTTGCTTAACCAGTATGGCTGATAGACAAAAATAGATTGATGTTTATATTTTATTTTAAATTGATAAGTACATCGTTTGAAAGTTTTTGTGTATGATTGAGCATGAAATTGAAAGAAAATATGATAAGCTTTTGAATAAAGCTTGAAAGGCAAGACAATAGACATTTTTGGAATTTTTTATGATGCTATGCGTTTTTGAGCAATAACTATTAGACGTCAGGCTTGACCGACAAAAACCGTAACAAGCCTGTAACGTCTAATATATTGGACTATGATCACACCTAGCAATAATTGAAAAAAGTTTTAATAATTTAAATGTGAAAATAAAGCATAACTTTGTTAATGGGATAGTCTGCTTTGTTTTATCTACATAACTTTAAAAGCTTTTCAGTTTTACCATGCCATTCGGAACTGCCTCGGCTATTATCTATAATATTAACCTCGGAAACAATACGGATTGAAAGTAATTCTACCACGTGGTTTACAGATGTAAACAAAAACAGAGATAATGTAAAACGAATGCATATATTTGACATCTATGTCTGTTCCGGTACTCTTATGCTTGAAAATAAGTCTGACAACAATTTGTAATTTAAATATGCCCACTGATGTTCAATTTTAAACAAATCCGACTAAATGTCAACAGGTTGGTTTTTTGTACTTTCGGTTTCTACAGCCTTATTTGTAAATATATAAATAATGTATTGTTTGCTTTTGTACCTATGAATTCACTTATTTTAAGTGGACTTTTACTATATATATTGGAAATAAACGTGTCAACAACTCCCAGCATTAAATTACTATTTGTTTACATGTTTAATTTCTTAGCGTAGGTTAGACCGGAATACCGCATCCGTTCTGTGTATTCATACTATTGTGTTCGAGGTCCTTATCCGAAGTCTGACGGAAAGGGCCGAGTAGTTGCGATTGGTACCATGCATACCATGTATTCCATCATTTCAAATGAATTGTAAAACTGTAAGCTTGCGCTGAATTGAGAAATAATATGAAATGGAGAAAATAAGAATCCCTAAAGAAAGCCCAACACGGCAAACTTGAAAATGTTGCAGGCTCGGTTTGATTGAGCCTTTTCTCTTCCTCTTTTTCTTCTCATTAACTGGTACATGAAGTATTCCTTCAAATATTTTCTTTTTTACGGAAAGTCCCGAGAAACTTCGGATAAGTTCCTCGAATGTTCGTCTATTTTTTAAAGAAGTAATTAATTTGATGAAAGAGTGATGTCATTTACTCCCTGTTTTTGTTTTCCAAATAATATAAATTTTCATGAATGAACCTGAAAATGTGGCCCAGCATGGCAAAATTGAAAATTTTTGAATGACGGTTTTTGAATGATTTTGTTTTTAAATAACACCTAAAATTTTAGTTTGAACATTTCGATTTTGCGATAACACATCAGATGATTAAGTCGGTGCTGTGGTGGATCGTACACAGAAACACATAATTGAGCCGTGTCACGACAAATTTAACATAATGGGTTTGCGACCAGCATGGATCCAGACCAGCCTGCGCATCCGCGCAGTCTGATTAGGATCCATGCTGTTTGCTAACAGTTTCTCTACTTGTTATATGGTTTGTAAGCGAACAGCATGGATCCTGATCAGACTGCCCGGATGCGCAGGCTGGTCTGGATCCATGCTGGTCGCAAACGCATTACGTTGGTTTTGTCGTGACACGGCTCAATGATCAATGCCGTCCATGGCTTACTGAAAATACCGAGCTTACAACATTTGTATTTGATTAAATTGAAAATGATGATTGTTGATGATTGAAAAATTTAAAAAAAGATTGTGTTTTGTCAGTTACAATGTATCATTAAAAAGGTACATTATTCCCCAGACACAAATAATGTTTTACTTTTTAAGAAAGGGCAAACATGACTTTTATAATGTGTAAATAATAGTTTAAGAGAATTGTTAGATGCTTGTTACCTGACAATGTAGCGATAAATGTGAACTAATTTGTCATAAAAGGAGCAAAATGTAAACTAAGTATTCCATACAAAACACTAATTCACTATAACTGTACTTCTTGTAACAAAAAAACAACAGATGAAAAAGATGGTTCTGTTTATTGGCCAATCAATTCCTTGTTGGATACTATAAAAGTACACCAAAATTAAAAAGCCTATGAGAACTAAATATAAAATCATAATATGAGGCATAATGGGCCTTTAAGCTGAATTTATACCAGATGGCAACAATGACCCCATTCAGATTTTGAGAGTCTCGAAGCAATCTATACAGAATAAAACATCGACAGTCTTAAACATGTCTACACCATCTATAACACTCAAATTTTGATCTTTTCCTTAAATAGAATTAAACTATATATTTATTTCATTAACGCACAAAAGAATGATTGTACATGTTTACTGTTTGCCTCTTATTACTTCTGTCAAACATCATTTGTAATAGCTCTCCGGAACATCATTTTAGTTTCTTTCAGAGACTGTAGACTAAATGGTTGATAAATCACTCCAACCCAGTGACCAAGGGGATGAGTAATCCCTGGAGTAACATACTGTCCGTTGAGGTTCACGCCGCCACAAGCGTTATACCACCAAGCACCATGACAATGAATGGCGCAGTTCTTGATGTAGTTAGCTCTATCTTCGTCTTTTGTCGTAAAATGCATACCATTGTGGTATGACATAAAGTTCGGGAATGTTTCATGCACGGTAGTTCCATCAGCGGCCATTAAGTCAAATCTTAATTCATTCTTTCCTTGAGACGTCATTTCTTGTAAATACTTCAGACCTTAAATGCAAATATCAGTATTCATAATTCAGTAGTGCTTTCTACCAGTTTGACTGTTTTATCTGCATTGTGAAGATGATTAAGTCATGAATATTAAAAAAAAGTGAAATATTGACCCTATTAAATGGCTTTAACAAAAATGATAATGTTAAATGACACGTTAAAACTCCTTATGACATACTATTATACGTTCATACGCTCCCTCAATAGCTTATTGAAAACACTACCGTTACTACAAACAAATGGACGGTAGTGGAACATTCGACCGATGCGCAGGAGAGTAATACATTCATTATGAAAATAAAAAAAGGAATGCGTATAAAGATCAACAGGAGTGAACGAATTTCACAGAGCAGTCCCATCTTAAATTTAGCCACATAAGACTATTGGAAAGGCACCCAGTAGAGCACCGTACAGAAATCAACCATCTTACCTAGCCAAAACTCTGTATTCAAATTGCCAAATCCATATTCATACTCCGTTGAGTTCCTGTAAAAGTCTACAGAACCATCAAATCGTGTCTGAAGTACCTATAAAGTGCCATAAAAAGAATATATTCTCATGGAATTATTCTCACACAGGGACAATTTCAGAGGCAGCGAAAATTCCAACAGATGTAAGTCTTGACCAATAATTTTTGTTCATAATTTCAGATCATTCGCTTACTCCGTTTTTCCAGAGTAATCATTCTAGTCGTGAAAAATGACCCTAAATTGAAAAGCATTACAACGCTTTTCACACAAATTGGGCTACGAATAGCGCAAAAAAACAGCAATTTATGACTTAGTATATTTGTTAATAATCATATATATCTTTCTGTTTTAAAATGTTTTCCTTGATCTATGTAAAATCTCCAGTGTTGTGTTTTATGCTTTTGTATCTCAGTGGACTTCCTTTAAAGTGGACATTTTATTTCTTTGATTAAAATAATGTGTATCACATGACAGAACAATTAATGCTAAAATATATACTGTGCTCATCCTTGAAGAAAAATATTTTAAATAAAGCTGCGTTCACTATTACAGGTCAAGTAAAGTCGGTCTTTTCTTAAAAGTTTTTTTAATGAAACTATATATTTTTAATGTGATCATCTATTGTGTGTAGGGTTTTAAACATAATATATCTACTTTGTGTGAAGTAAAAACATGTATATTTAATATTTACAAAGAGAATGTGTAGCGATTATCAATATTTTCAAATATCAAATTTGAGCAAAGTATACCTTTAATTGAAAATATGTACAATTGAAGATATCCATCGACAACAATGGAAATAATGTACCGGTAAATAGTTCGTAATGAGAATTAATACAATTGTTACTACATTTATTATAAGTGTTACGTGAACGTTTATAAGTATGCAGCTCGTGGCCGGAAATTTCATAATCATAATTGGCCCGCTAAATATATGCACGTTCAGGCAAACCAGGCAATGTCCGAGCTATGATAGTGTTTATTAACTTGAAATATCTTTTACAAAAGCTTCGATAAACTATTTCATATTAAATCTTCCTCTTTTTAACACATTTTTACCGTCCAACCGCCACCTTCTGTGTCCATGTCACATACAACTGACAATGTTTTACGTGATTTCCATAGTTTAATTTCATGTTGCCCACTGGTAGCAGAAGGGAAATAACGCTTAACATCTGTACAGTCTGTTGGCATAACTGAAAACAACAAAAACAACAAAACAACAACAACAACAAAAACAACGGAATTAACAAGCATTTTGTAAAAAATATTATTTATTGTAAACGTGGATTTTAAATTGATTTAATCTAAAGATACTGAAAATGGTACTTTCTAAAGTTATTGAATATAATCGTCAGGTCAAGGAAAGAAATATATAGACAATGTAATTATTGGTAGTAACCCTTTGTTATAGTTGTCAACCGTATATTTATATATTGAACCATACTTTCATTTTTCGACCTTTCCGATTTTCCCACTTAAAGTTACGGTATAACATATTTGGTTTTACTTGACCCCTAAACTTTATTTATATATACATGTTATTATTTTCTAATCGTTCAATAGTGATTAGATTAGTCTTCAAACATTGTCAAGTAAACAATTCCTTGCACACCAATGAACGTACACAATTGTATTTCCTCGCATTTGTAGCCACCTTTGAAGGGAATACATTTTTGAGTCTCTGAACATGGTCGCTGACCACAAGCTCCGGCAATCACCTGTAACAATAGAGAAATGTACTTATATATATTCCTTAACATATCGTTCTGTTTGAATGTACTATATTCTTAAGACAAAGTAAAAATTACTTGAGCATCATCCGCCTTTCAAATAGTATTTAGATAAAGCTTATGTTCTGGGTAAAGGGTAGTCCTCTGGTGGCAATAATCACAACAAAATTACATGAAAATTGCAGACCTGGTTTTACTGAGTTTTCATATAAAGTTTCATTTTTACTAATCTAAAAAGATAAAATCTGTAAAGAGCAAATGAACAAAACAATATACAACAACATTCAAGCTCGACTTGATCGAGTATGTTCGTGTCTTTTATGTCACAAAGGACTTAATTAATTATCAAGATTAAAGACAGTTTTTTAATGTTTTTAATAATCAGTGATCGCGAAGAAAATAAAAGACGAAGTGTGCGATATAGTTTTGCTGTAGAAAAATGAAAGCTTTAAAGAACGACCAAGGAAATGATAGAAAACGACGCAGGCTCAAATCGGTTAAACATCGGTTTTAGAAGAATTCAAAATTTTCACTTAAAAACGTTTTAAATTTAGAGGCATCATATCGCTTTGATCAAGGAACCTTAAACACCCTCTGTTATGAGCTGCGTTACGTCAAAACCAAAGTAATGCGTTTGCGACCAGCATTGATCCAGACCAGCCTGCGCACCCGTGCAGTCTGATCAGGATCCATGCTGTTCGCTTACAAACCCTATTACAAGTAGAGAAACTGATAGCGAACAGCATGGATCCTGATCAGACTGCGCGAATTGCGCAGGATGGTCTGGATCCATGCTGGTCGCAAACGCATTATGTTGGTTTAGTCATGGCGCGGCTCAAATATGTTAACTTTTAAATGTACACGAGCATTGAAAGCTCATTTTGGTTTAACCACCCATGAGATTAAATTGTATTTATTACATGCTTTTCGGTGGTTTATAGAAATATATCAGTGATATAAAACTGGTAATTTCACTGTTTGAAACAGTGAAAATACCACTTTGATAATTTCACTGTTTTGAATTTTAGCCCCTTACGTTGTTTCAGTGAAATACCGGCGTGCACAGTACTGGGTACCAACTTAATGACGTGACGTCGTAAATGACGACACGTTGTATTATTATTTGGCGCGCTTTTCATTCAGTATTAGGTTAAATGTCTTTTTAAAACGTTTCTTTGCATGTAATAAAAAGAAAATTTGTTTAGTTTAGTGTAAGATTGAAATATATTTTACCTTGTGAACACCAAAAGTTCATATTTCACTCGTGGCTGCGCCACTCGTGA
The DNA here is from genome assembly GCF_026571515.1 of Ruditapes philippinarum. Lineage (NCBI taxonomy): Eukaryota > Metazoa > Mollusca > Bivalvia > Venerida > Veneridae > Ruditapes > Ruditapes philippinarum. The sequence continues at coordinate 259,566 of NW_026856449.1, forward strand.
AATATACCTTTTGGTGCTCACTCGGTGAAATATATATTCCGATCTTACACTGAACTAAACAAATATCCTCTATATAACGGTTACAGAAGAGAGAAAGTGTTTTTATTTGCTTTTTTGCGTGTAAATTATAATATATAAACTATTCTAACACGACTCGCATTTTTCCCTGTTGAACATAGAAGAACCGAAAGTGTGTATTATTTAAGAAATAATATATCCCAAACTGTGATTTTATTGCTCAATAACATCACTGTTTGGAGTTTGGATGCGAGGAATTATATCACGAGGGCGTAGCCCGAGTGATATAATGATGCGCATCCGAACGACTAACAGTGGTGTTATCAAGCAATAAAATCACCGATTTGGATATATTATTTCGATTCTAACACGACATCAACAAATAAATGCTGCCGTACCTGATATTTAGCTAAATTGCGCCTGATTTGTTTCCGTACTTATTGTCAGCGCGTCACATTTTTAGTGGTTACGTCACGTGTATTATAAATACGTTACATGTCTAAATATAGAACGTCAAACAGTGATTTTATAGCATTACAACACACACTTTCGGTTCTTCTATGTTCAATAGGGAAAATTCGAGTCGTGTTAGGATATGCTGTTTGACGTTCTATATTTAGACATGTGACGTAATCATAATACACGTGACGTTACCACTAAAAATGTGACGCGCTGACAATTAGTACGGAAACAAATCAGGCGCAATTTAGCTAAATATCAGGTCCGGCAGCATTTATTTGTTGGAGTCGTGTTAGAATCGAAATAATATATCCAAATCGGTGATTTGCCTTCATCTTATATAGTACATCAACTCGAATTACTCGAATTGAGTGGTAAGCCCAACAATGTGGACAGAATGTGATAGTTGAAGGAGATTAAAAGCCTAAAGATATACATACATGGGGCCAGTCTGAAACATCCGAGAAGATCGAACCTGGCTTGTGCTGAAATTCTCCTTGCGAAACAGATTTGCTATCCGCGTCATTAAGTTTACACGAACCATGAAAGTAATCCATACTTTTACACATGGAAACATAAAAACATTCACGAGCACACATGTGTAGGTTCTGAACTTTCAATTCTACGATATAATGTTTGTTAAGACGTTTATTCAAGAATTCTGATTTCATTTGGAATGGCTTCACACAATCATTGGCAAAAGCACATGACAGCCAAACTAGAACTAAGTACGTTACTTTCTTTCCAAAACTTAATTTTGGATTTTTTTTCTCACAAAAAGTTTCCATTTTTATCACTTCCTGTCAGATCAAATCTATTTTGCAACTTCGTTGTCCTAAATAATTTCTTTTCCGAACAAATAATATTTTAGAAAATTTCTTGCAAAAACAATGTGTATAACTGCAGATTTTATTTTAGATAATTATTTTAAATAACATTAGAATCTAAAAGTAGAAGCACCGAGTTCCTTACTTAACCGAACAATTCCTTGATACAAAGATAAAAAAAAACAACCAAATTTAACTTCATCTCAAAAATAAGTTCAATTTCATTTGCCCGTACAGTAATTATTTATATTCGCATGCTTTCTCTCTGTAAAATGCCTAACATTATGTAGGCTATTCAATTAATATATTATTCATTGGCTATTTCAAAAGAGGCTCATCAAATATTATATCATTTACATTCACTATTTGAATAGGATTAATTTTCTTTTCCTGTCAAAAATTTCCCTTGAATCCTAATAAATTTATAATGCCAAAATGTATGAGTCAATATTCAATTTACAGGCCATAGTACTGTCAACAATTGACAACGCCGGTGCTTAGTAAATTATTAATAAATCAAAGGAAATTAGAGAAAGCCAAGTATCGTCAATAACACTGAAGTACAAACCATTTTTAAAACAAAAGGGCCATTATGGAAATTTTAGATGAATTTTATTCAAATTAAAGGGTAATTATGAATTATATATTATTTTTACAAAAATAGTTTCATTCGTAAATATATATCATGGAAACTTTTTCATTTTTTTTTATATAATTCTATTTAAACTAAACAGGCACACTCCCGTGCAGGGTGTACTTTTATGTAGATCGTTTATGACACGGCTTATACTTGTCTAGTAAAACGACAAACCACTTAATTATCTACCTGTAATGTCAATCAATTTCCAACAAAAGCGCACTTGCTAATGATTATTATTTATTTTTATTTCTTTTGAGTGGGGTGATTGTAGGGGATAGGGGGTCAAGCCCCAGATCCCAAAGCTACAGGAGAAACAAAAATTTCAGAAATATCTGTTCACATGACTGAGAGCAGAAAATGTTCAAATAATTTAAACGATACACAAGTTAATGAAATATCCATAACGCTTTTCTGCATGGTGATGACTAAGATTACCATATATGCGAAGTGATTTTAGAAAAGAAAAACCTGGTGGAACTATTTGCAAACTATTTGCAAACGCGTATGCTGATTCAAATAATGTAAGGTTTCCGGCAGGTTGTCTTGGAAAGGGCAACAGAGAAAACAATAAAAACTTAAATGCATGTTTTTCAATTTAAACGTTTTTAGCAGTAGCAGTACTACTTTTTAAGACAGTAATGAAGTACCAGTACGAGTAGTAGCAACATTTTGCATAATGTTTTGTAAGAGTAATTCAGTATCAGTACCAGTACTTGCAAAACCACTGCAGTACATACTGAAGTACCAGTAATGCAGCTCTGCTAACAAATGATTACAAATTTCTCCACATGTGATCAAATCCTAATCCCTCATGTTCACAAAACAAATATCATTATACATGTATTTAAGTCTAAGATCATTTGTCCTTTAGAGGCAATAGGCAAAGGCAATAACAAATGTGACTGTCATGATTTGGAATTACTTATTTATTATGGTATATCATATTTGAGAACAGATTAGCACTTGAAAATTGATTGTAGAAAACTGTTTAGTTAAAAAAAACGTTGAATTCCGCTGTTGAAGTAGACTTCGAGTCAAAAGATATACTTACAAATTGCCAGTCAGATATATCACAGAAGATCGCACCTAGCTTGTCCTCGAAGTCTTCGAGCAAGACTGATTTCCTATCGGCGTTATTAAATTTACACTTACCATGAAAATAGGCCATACTTTTACACATAGATATAGAAATACATTACGAGTACACATGATAGCCATACTATAACCGAATATGTTTCTTTCTTTCTAAAGCTTAATTTCAGAAAATGTTCCATTTTCATCATTTCCGGTCACTGGAATTTTTTTGTGAGAGGAGGCAAAAGTGGCTTTCAACAAGTTCTTTTGCGAACAAATTTGAATTTTCAATATTTCTGTTAGAATTAAAAATGAAAAGATTAGAGCCTTATTTTCTGCAACTCCTTTTTGTAACAACACTAAAATCTTAAAGTATACCCACCGAGTATCTTACTAAAAACGAAGAGATAAATACACCCAGTTTCGTTTGATCATATGAAATGAAATTATTTATGTTCACTTTTTAAATATAGTCTTTTCTCATTAGCCAATATGTGTTCATATTTGTATAGTGTGTCTTTACTCTTTAGAATATATACGTCTTGCTCTTTATATGATGAAGGCAAATCAACCATAACATTATTCATTCTTGAACCAATAATTTCAAATTATTTTACAATCAACAGACAACAAATATATGGCTTTTACTTTAATTTTTTTAACCTTATGAAAATTGAAAAATCTATTTCATTAATATATTTAAAATTTTTTTTTTTAAAAATTAATTTTGAAATTTAAAATTTGAAATGGGAAAACGGAAGTCAAAAACTCATATTTTTTTAAAAATTTTAAAGGACTTTTTTTTTGCCCTTTTGTTTGAAAATTGATTTTTAAATTAAAAAACTTTTGAATATTTTTTTAAGACACATTACATTGATAGAAAAGGTCTAAATTAAGGAAAATTTTAATTTTAAAGTTTAAACTTTATTTCTATTCGTTAAAAAAAAGAAAAAACTGCCCAAATTTCCCCCAATGGAACCGTAACTTTATTTCTTTAGGCGGGGCCTGTAGTTTTTCCAATTAATTTTAACAACGTCACATGCATTTTTGGAAAGGGTTTAAATCTGTAATGGTACAATTTTTTTTTCAGTAATTTTAAAGAAAAAAAAACTTTTGTGACTTATTATCCAAAAAGATAAGCCTCTCTCCAGTTACACGCGTTAATGTCTTATTTTTGCGTTAAAAGATGTCGCTTTAAGCATTTGACAATAGATATTCATTAAATTCTACTTGCTACTACAGCCGGAAATGCTGCCATATAAATGACCGTTGCTGAAAAAGACACGGTAGACTTGGAAGCGGGTAAAAATAGTTAAAGACGGAGTACGATTGTAATTTTTTTTTTTAAAAAAAAGATTTGTTAGCCACAAAATCAATGCATTGTAAAGACTTTTCTAGTTTCAAAGTCCGTTTTTTGTAATTCTTTAACCTACTCCTTGGTAATTGCATAAAATAAATTTTACTGTTTTGTATTGAACCGTTTTTAGTTAAGAAAAGACATGCAATTGAGAGTATATGTTAAATATGACGATATGCCTTTTCTCTGGTTGCAAAAAACGCATTATCGGGAAAGTTTTGAAAGAAAATCCGAAAATATATGCGCGAATCTGGAATTGTGGTTAACCTATTGTAGAATATTTTGTTTTAAAGTCTTTATAAAATATTAATGAAGTATTTGTCCTATTGTGACTTTTTATTGTTATGTTCAATAAACAAAACATTGGCTTTAGTAGGCTAATTTACTTTTAAAAGGGTCTGTCATTAAGTGAGTTTATGAATTACCCAGAGATTCCACTGCAATAAAAATCTCTTTTTTCTTTTTTTTTCAAAACTTTTATACAGAGGTAATTAAAAAAAGAATATTTAACTTAAGTATTCAGGCACGTAATACTCGTAAAACTCGCTTGAACGCATACCGTTGAAGTCTAGTTAAACCTGGACTAGTTTATTACAAACTAATAACTCGCTTGAACTCATACCTTTGAAGTCTAATTAAAGCTGATTTGTTTTATTACAAACTGATAAGTCGCTTGAATGCATACCTTTGAAGTCTAATTAAATCTGAACTGTTTTATTATAAACTTATTATGACTTTATTATATTGGTCTTTTTAAATAAATAATGTGAATAAAGAGAAACGTTTACTCAAGACATAAAAATGTTCATAGTGCTTGTGCACTTCATTTAAAATATTTGATACTTTGCTTTTTTCGTTTTGGTCTGTTTCAAAATGATTTCAGCATAACAAAAAATCAAAGTTGCGCCACTGTGTGCTTTTTATATATGTTATCCCCTAACATTAATGAATAAATATGAGATATATTTTTCACGACTTAAATTGATTACCAATGCGAAATTAAACAGGAACCAAAAAATCTTGTCGAGAAATAATTTTATAATTCATTACATGTATTTGAAAACAGATTAATCTTGGTGCAAACAGATAGATTATAGTTTCAAACATTATTGAAAGAAGTAAAACTTTTTCAGAACTGTGACATTGGGATCGGGGAATTCTTTAGGTATCAGATGAGCATTTACAATAATTTTGTAAGTGAATATAAAACATGTCATTAATAGCAGTTGAATCTGTGGGGAATTTTGTCGACGTCATCTGACATTTCTATTAGTACAAAACATATTTTGACCACTTTTCATAAATAGAGGAAAACGATGAAATATTAAATATAAACGGAAATTGTGTCAGATCTTTTTTTATTGCGTTTTAAACCTTGTACCCATGTGATCAATTAAGCTTGTAAGGGGAATACACTGAGGTAATTATGATGGGAAATACAGATTAAATACGTCAAGGTAGTAGGAATAGTTTATCTTACAACAAATCGTTTATGTTTTTATGTTTGTATGTCACTTAGACGTAAATGTACAGCCTACCATCATTAAAAGTAAAAGGCATCATTTATTATGATCTGAAAAACAGCATCATAGAGCATATTTTTTCTTGATGTAAAATAGTCAATTATATTTATGATAACACATCGCTGATCGTGAAAGCTTTTCTTTATTTGAAAGAGGGATTAAGTGAACCTTGATTGCCTTCATTACGAATACTGTCCTCACAAAATATATGTGAAACTTGGTAATTTGCATATTATCAAATGATGATGCTAAACGAAATGGATACAGAGAACCAAATGAGAATTATGACGTTCGAGAAATCATTATACTTGTAGTGTTCGCATTTATAGTTTCTTAACTTCGACAATATAAATGTATTTCAAAGTCATGAACTAATTAAGAAGAAAAAACTGACTACATTTCAGTTAAATTAATTTCAGATTCTTCAACGATACAAAGTTTTAAAATATAGATATTTTAAAATGTATTTAGTTCTACTGCTTATTCCGTTGTCTTGTGCATTTGCAAATGTTCAAATCAAGAAGGAACATTTAAATAAACATCTTACGGGACACACAATTATGGAACTATCTGTAAATCACCATCATGAATGTGCTCGTGAATGTTTTACATTATCAGCGTGTAAAAGTTTGGATTATTATAAAGGTGCATGCAAACTAAACGACGCCGACAGTCTGTCTGCCACACTTAACGAATTTGAAGTAAAGAATGGGGCTATATTCACCGACATAAGTGATTGGCCAATTGTAAGTTAATCTTATATGTCTTGTATACACATTTTTTAGGATTATATTCAGGGTTAATACAATCAACGTTTCATTTTATTCGCCCACAAAGTAATTTAATTTTCTTTTAATACTCTTCAATTACAGATTGTTTCTAAAATATTTTTACTGTTTTCATATATTCGTATATACTTATAATAATATTGATATTAGTCGAAATTCAAATTCATTTTAAAAATGCAAAATTCAATAAACTTAGCTGTCAAAATATTCATAATTCAAACAATCTCATTCAAGTTTTCTTTTGAATCATTTGAATGTACTAAATTAATGTAAATTGTAAGCTACATGTTAGCTTTCGATTTCAATTAAAACACTTGACATTTCCTCTGAAAAAAAAATAAACTCATTAAATTGAAAAGTCTTTACAGATCCTTACCTTAATTCTGATTTTAACTGATACTTCAAAACTGATTTTTTTAACACTCAAGATATTTTAATCAATTATCTCATTTCAGTTATCTTTTTATCTTTTTGGCTTTATATTACATAACACTAGCACTTGTATATATACAAGATGCATTTTCACTGTATAATTAAGCTTTTCTTTCTAATAATCAAACTACTATTGTATCGACACAGCGAATGGTATGCATTTATATTGTATGATAAAACAACATACATCATACATATCTACATCTAAATTCTAAACGTTGAGAAAAATTGTAAGCACTCTAAGGAACAGCTTCTATTCCTTTCAGAAAAAAACAAATTCAATACATTTCAGAAGAAACAAATTTAATACATTTTAGAAGAAACAAATTCAATACATTTCAGGAGGATAAAATTCAAAACATTTCAGAAGGACCAAATTCAATACATTTCAGAAGAAACAAGTTCAATACATTTAAGAAGAAACAAGTTCAATACATTTTAGAAGAAACAAATTCAATACATTTCAGAAGGACCAAATTCAAAACATTTCGGAAGAAACAAATTCAATACATTTCAGAAGGACCAAATTTAATACATTTAGGAAGAAACAAATTCAAATATTCAATTTTCATTTCATTGCAGGAGATGGTTGGATCATGTGGTCAGCGACCATGTTCTGAAACACAAATATGCTTACCCGGAAAAGACAATCCGAAATGCAAAGAGAGAGGTTATTGTCATATATATGCTCATTACCATTGTTTTCAAACTGTATAGAAATAATACAAATGCGTGAGAAATTTTATTTTTCCTTTCAATATTACTGAGCAGAATTTTATGTGACTATTTAGACTAAAATATGCCGTTCTAATTTCTTCAATTACATACCCCTACGCAGTACATATTCTAAATCTAAAATAATCTACAAATATCAAATATGCACAAATAATATTTCTGTCCGAAATGTATTTAATACAATAACGATTACTTTAACTAAAATGTTAATAAATAATTAAAACTATTAAAACTAGGACAATATTATAAAAAAATCTATTTCAATTAACAGTTAACCTGAAATTGGCACATTCTTAATAAATCAAGAAAATTTTTTACATTTAGATACATGATTGCATGTTAGGGGGATCTTCAGCACTGTAACAATTAACTAATAAGCTCTGTCAAGACATGTTGTATAAGCATACATTTTTCATTCAACGAAAAAGGGTTTTAAATGACTACTTTTTGTCGTTATCTTTCGTTTTGTCATAAACCTGACAAGAAAAAAAATAACGGAAATTCCAATACAATCTTAAATTTTTGCTGCAATCCAAATTACATAGAAAAAATCAACGATATAACGGTTCATTTGCTGCTGACTGTTTAAGTTGCTAACTTTGTTAATTATGAACTGCAAATAAAATCGATTCTTACAAATACTCAATAAACTTTGATCAAAAAATATGACTTTAATCAATTTATGAATTTAAATTCCATTTTGTCCCTATAAAAATCTGTATTTTTTTTTCAGCCACCAATTGTACAAATATCCTTAGTTTATATTATATCTTTCCGCATACAGCAAAGTCAAACTTATGTTAATGTTCTGTCAATCTTTAATTTGAAAAAAAAAAAACGAAAATGAATACTTCTTCTCCTTTACAGTTACAGCCACAGATTGTGCAGACGTTCAATATCATTTCCCTAATGCGATCAGCGGGCAGCATAAAATAAAACTATGGAAATCACATGACTTATTAACAGTTGTCTGTGACATGGAGACGCAAGGTGGAGGATGGACGGTTAGTGTATTATAATCATTAAATTTTTCAATTTTGCACATTTAACAGGTATAACACATCCTATTTCCGAAACAACTTTTGAAGGTTTTGGTAAAATGTTAACTGGTATTTTGATTTCACAGAAACTTGTCGTTTTCATGCATATGCAAAATGTAGATGTACGAACATTAACAAAACTCGTCTGATTATTGTGGCAAATTGACATGCATAGTTAATAATTTAAAAAATTTTTCACTAAAAATTTTTAAAAAAATTTAAAAAAAAATTTTTTTCAAGCAACAAATTTTTTTTCTTGGGCGGTTTTTTAAAATCCCAAAAAAATTAAAAACTACCAAACCAAATTTCATTAAAAAGACAATTACAGTTTAAAACCATTAAATTTCCTTTTAAAAATTTAAATTCGTAAATTTATACCAAAACCCAACCCCCTTTCAAGTTTTAAAGTTAAAACAAATTTTTTTTCCTAGCAAAAATAAATTTTAAAATGAAAATTTTTAAACCCCGGACATGAAAATCCCTAGGGGGGGATCATTCAATTATCTTTTAGTCTGTCTGCCCAAAAATTTTATTATTGAAGTATTTTCTTTTTCCCCCCCAAAAAATCACCGTTTTTCCCCCCATAAAACCCGGAAAAAAGAAAACAAAAATTTCAATGGCGATTTTGAAGGGATTGATCTTTAAAATTTCCCAAAATTTTAAATTCTGGGGCAAAAACTTTTTTTTAAACCCCTTTAAAAAAAAAAATACTTGCCCGTTGTTAATTATTCATAAAAAAATTTTTTTTTCAGGTTTTCAGAATCGTTTTATGGTTCTGTCGACTTTTTCAGAAATTCAACTGAATTTTGAAAAAAGGGTTTTTGGGGAGTCTGGATTTAAAAAGTTTTTGGGTAGGGAAAAATTTATTTTTTGATTTAAAAAAACGTTTAAAAATCACCCAAAAATTTATTTTGTTTTACAAATTTCTTTTTATTTATTTTTTTTATCTTTTAAACTCAATAATGAATAATTCCCGGGTTTTTTATTCGTTTATCATTTCTAAAAAAATACCCTAAATTTCATTTAAAACCCCGGTTTCTTTTTTTAAAAAATGAAAAAATATTTTCCCAAAAAGTAATTAAAATTTAGGAAAATTTATGACAATTACGCTCTCCATCTAATGTGTGTTCAACAATATTTAATTATAGAAAATATCTGCGCTATATAGAACCCAACGAATGCATGGTCAAACTTTCAAAAGCCCTGCAATTTATCACTCTGAATCATTTCAAGCTGACTTCACAACAACGCATTCAAATTTTTTCAAAATTAAAGACAAAACTTGTCAAAAATGTTCAAAATTGGGTAATTATTTATACATACAAAAACAAAATACAGTTATCATTAATACTTACTTCATACCCAAGCCTTTTTGAAATATTGATATGAATGTAAAAAAAAATGGGTTAAAAAAAGCCAAATTTTGCCAAAAAACATTGCAATTTAACTCATTTCTATTTTTTAACACTAAATTTTTACAGACCTTTTTTTTGCTTTTTTAAAAACAAAACCAATTTCCCCTCCAAGGGAAAGAATTTAAACCCTTTTAACAAAACAAAATTTTTAAGAAAAAAAATTATATTTGCCTTTTTTCCTAATTTTAAAAATTTTTACTTTAAAAAATTGGAAATTACAATTATTTAATTTTAAAAAAAAAACCCGGTTTTTTTTTGTTGGAAATTTTTTCTTAAAAAAGGAAAAAAATTTTTAAAAATTAAAACCCCTTTTTAAACCGTCCGAAAGAAAAATTTTAAGCAAAAAAAAGTTGTTGGGGAAAGATAGTAAATCGTTTTTGTTCCAGATATTTTTCAGAATAAATAACATAGGGGGGAAACTTGGGTTTTTTTAACCTTTGTTTTTTGATAGTTCAGTTTGAACTAGGTTTTCTGATTTTTCTGAATAAATTATTGCTGTTTAGTAAAATTTGTAAACAATAAAAATATTTCTACCATTTCATAAAAATGAAATTAAATAAAAAAACATCCCCTTTCCATTTAAATTTTCTCTTTATGAAACTAAAATTACCTATGGCTACAAACTGAAATTCGATTCTTGAATCCCTGAACTTCAAACATGTTTAAGATAAAAAAGAAAAGAAACGTTATTTGTTAATTATTTAGAAAACTGTCACAAGTTAAATAATCGTCATCGATGCAAGGCAGGTCATTCTTTTTAACGTTCCGACATATAACCGGATTATTTCCATCTTGTTTACCTTACAAGGCTGGAACATTTCAAATGTTCTATTTCTTTCTATGATTTTATTGCCTGGCTAGATATATTTGCGCAAACAGGGTCTTTCAAAGACCCTGATGCAAGCGAACATGATATAAAATTTGATTTTCCCTTACTGACTTAATAACTTTGTTTGTATAACAGAAACATCAACAAAGTTCTGTTCTATATTTCGCCTGTATAAGTTTGTCCGTACCAAAGAGCATCGCAATAAACTATAAGTTGTATTTCATTAATAACCAACCCGTTCACATTCGTTATACCAAAAAAAATCCATTTCAGCCCTTTATTTCTTTTGTGCCCGCTGGGTTTGAAATTTTTGTTTTGTTATGTTTAAAATTTTTAATTCTTACCATATCTCATTGGTAAAATTTTTTTAAATTTAAAAAAGGAAAAATTTATAACTGGCCCCAATACAATAATTAACACGCCCGAAAAATTTTCCCGGGTTTATTTTTCATTTAAAAATTTGGGAAAAAAAAACAAATCAATTTCAAAAAAAAGTTTTAGAACCAAACCAAAAAGTGATGGAATTTTTTAAAATTAAATTTAACTATAAACTTAAATAATTTTGGGCCCGGGTTTTCTTTCCTTTAAAAAAGAGTCAAAAAAATTAAAAGAAAAAACTTTCAAGGGTTTATGAATCAAACAAGTCCACGAAACATAAAAATCCAAAAAACATACGTTAATACAAAAAAGAATACTATGCACATAAAACTCTGTCATAAATGTTTTGAAACAGTCCTGTTTTTTAATCTCAGGCCTCAAGTTTATGCAGGAAATGGTGTCAAAGAAACCTACAGAGCTAAGATTTGACTTAACAGCTGGGGATGGAACACAAGTTTATGTAACTTTCCAGAACTTTCATCTTGATGCTGGTCCAGAGTACACAATCCATCTTGATTTTGGACAGGGAACAGCAGGTTATCTATTAGATTTGTTTACACTTTATGTTTAAATACTTTTCTAATTACACTTTAGGTTTAAATACTTTTTTAAATTACACTTTAGATTAAATTACTTTTCTTATCTATTGGATTTGTAAATGTACACTTTAGGTTTAAATACTTGTCTAATTACACTTTAGATTTAAATACTTTTTCAATAGCACTTAAGGTTAAAACACTTTTCTTATCTATTGGATTTGTTTATGTACAGTTTAGGTTCAAATACTTTTTTAATCTAATAGATTTGTTTACATTTTATGTTTAAATACTTCTCTTATTTATTAGAGTTATTTACACTTTAGGTTTAATTACTTTTTCTAACCTATTAGATTTGTTTCCACTTAAGGTTACTTTTGAAACCTATTAGAATTGTTTGCACTTTTCATCTTTGTTATTCAAAGAAGGCTTTCCATACGAATTGTTTCATTTAAAAGTATACAATGTGGATCTGTGACTAAAGTTGCAAATCATTCTCAACTTTGTTAATTTACATCTATGTCAGTTTTGGTAATACAGTTTTCTAAAAGAATATAGGCTTTCCAATGGGAACTAAATGTTCACCCCCTTGCCACCGTTCTTATATTGCTTCGAGATGAATTGTTTTTGAAGTCTCTCTCCTTATTCCCAGCAGGAAGCTATAAAAGCATATGGTAACATTTCTCGCTACCTGGTGATATCCTTAATATAAATAATCCTTATGTTGATCAAACAGCTACTGTAATATATATTATATTAAAGTGGACTCTTTGGATATTTATTATCATTTGTTTCAGTTAAAAATGTCTATCTCTTTAACAATACTAAAGTGACATAACACTGTGTTTCAATATCGTTACCTATATTCGTTAACACGGAGATGTACCGCATGCAACATCAAATGAGGGTAAAAAAGTTAAAATTTCTCAGTTGATATAATTTGCTAGAGCATGTAGTCATGTAGAAGATGGTTTTAATTTCTTCAATACGGCTATTGCTATTATAAATAACGTATATGCTTTACAAGGTTCTAGAATTAAGTCCAAGAGATGATTGTATTCTTACATACTCTTTTACGACAAGGTTGAAGAAAGCCTGATGACTTTGAAACTGTAATTTATAAACTTCTTAGTTATTTTTTGTGCTGTCTTAACCAAAAAGATTTAAGGCATACCAAATGATTGGGTGTCAACCCTCTTAAAGTTTTACGCGTAGTTTCCTATTTTGATTGCATCTTGCAAGCCGAATGGAAGACTTTTTGCTAGACAATTATTTGCTTTCGAGATTTTTGTGTTATAACCTGTTTTGCCCCCCCTCCCCCTTGCGTTTGATGTTGATGTCGGTTGATTTACCTTCCTTAAAGGTAGAGGAATAACGGTGACACAGAGGAGACATTTATTTTTATTTATCTCGTGCGCACGAAATACTATGGCGTGGCCAAGAGTTACTTAATCGTGGGAACGAGATAATTAAGTCGTGGCCACGAATACTTAGTCGTAGGCACGAGATAATTAAGTCGTGCGCACAAGAAACTTAGTCATGGGAACGAGAAAATTAAGTCGTGGGCACGATATACTATGAGTTTACTATGAGTTTACCACTTGCCCCTCATCGCTGTGGGTTCGAATCACGGCAGGGACTTTGGAATCTTTCATGAGTGGAAGCTATCCAGCCAGCTTACGGGACGTGATTGTTCTACTCCTAGATAATGCAAGGTACATGAGGTTTTCCTCCACCAGTAAAGCTGTAACATCACCATATGAATTATAATGAGTCGGTATGACATAAAACCAATCAAACAATCAAATATTAAAGTTGCGAGATGACTTTGATTTTGGTGCAGTACATTATCCACAATTAGATGGAGATATACTCAATGCAAAATATGTGTTATAGTTACTTAGATCAAGATCCACTGAAGCATAAACTATATATTTATTTTAAAGAACGTAATACTTCTTAAACATGGCTACCGTTATCCTTATTAACGGAAATAAATTACATTAATTCATAGTCGTAAATTTGATTTAATTTCCAAATTTAATAGCGATTGGAAAACTCTTAAGCGACTATGAGAATAAAATCCCAAGTCGATCAAGCACATGTAAGAACGACCTTTCCATTGCATCCCCTTTGGTAGGCATACAAATAAAATGATGTGTGCTATTCAGTAGTTTTCGATAAAGACATATGCGTCATCCGTGACATTGTTATTTTTCGTACATTGGTTAATCTGTTTGACATTTTTTTTTAATTTAATGTGACAAGCATATCATTGATAATGTTCAAGAAAGAAGCTTCTCAAAAAGATAACATTTCTAATGCACATAAAGCGGTTACTGAAGAAAATTAAATTAGAAACTCTATAAAAATTCTTTTGATAGGATTTAATTCAATATTCCACCAAAAACTACTTTTAGAAATATCAATGGTGTAATGTTGTACTGATTTTTCCGATGTATGTGAAAAAAATATAAAGTTGAATAAAAAATGTTTCATTTTAGCGTACATCTCAATTTATTTGAAACACGTATTAATAAACTGCTCTTCATGTTGTGTATTCCGGTGATATGGATAGTTATAGTATAACATTTCAAAAAGAGGTAATAGGAAGCCCTAAAAAGTCCAAAACGGCAAATTAAATAAATGCTGCAGGCATTGAAACGTAGGGATTGGGGACATTACCGCTTTCGTTTGCTCTTGCACTACTTCCCTTGCCCTTTGTTACGTTTTTGTTCATTTTTGTTTATTTTTATACGTTTAATATAAATCGTCATATTGTTACTTTTTTCTTTAGGTGATCATTTATCACACGGTATGATAGCTCACAATGGTATGAACTTTACAACAAAAGATGTCGATCGCGATCCATATCTTCCTGAAAATTGTGCACATAATCAACATGGAGCGTGGTGGTATAATCAGTGTGGCGGTATCAACTTGAATGGAGAATATGCAACCCCAGGTTTTAAACATCCAGGCGGTTATTGGTTGGGCATTTTCTATCAACCATATAGTTTAAATTCACTTAAAGCAACTAAATTGATGTTTCGCGCAATGTAGATATAAATGAACATTACTTACTTCTTCAAACTGTACACATTGTACATGTTATTCTCCATTTATAGAATTTGACATTTTTTTATTTACTTTAGTGAATTATGTAGTACAATAAGAAGTGTTGAAGGTTAGACTATGAAAAGTGTATAATTCGCTTGGTTAGACCTTAAATGTTGAAAATAGTTGAACTTGAACTTGAAATAAAAACAAACTTAAGAAGTCATACAGTTAAATAACTTGTTCACAATAACATGTAAAATAACTTATTCTTCCTAGCAATGATACATGCAATGTTGTCGCCAATAACTATACCAAATAGGCTGAAGATAGCCTAAACATGTATGGCCAATTTACTCTAGGTGACAACCATATGCAATGAGCAAACTCTCCTACAGTTGAATTGCTTTAGTATATTTTGATGCAGTTATGAAGAACTTATAATATAGATGTTAGTGTGTGATCTAGTCTACTATAATCTGTGAACAAGTTAGACAAGTTTTACATTTATGACTGAATGTAGACAGAATAACAATAATAATATCTTCATTTGTTGCTGTTCGGAGGGAATATCCGAACCGCAAACATATGTCAGATATTTTACTTCCATATTCTACCATATAACACAATATTTTAAATTATTTACCTTACTAAAACTATTTTCCATATAACACCGTAACTATTTTCTTACAACAGCGTATGAAATTACAAATTCAATCATAACGGCGAAATTACGTCATCCTAAGCATGCCATTGTATAGCACGCAACTCATCTGGCACCACCCATGAAATTTCCGGCATGGGTAAAGCTAACATAAACATCAGTATGATATGCAAGAATGTGGAATTGTACATTTAAAATAATATAATTTGCAAAACGTGGCAGTTAGCTTTGACATAAAGGATTAAGTAAGTTTTGTGAAACAAAATTATCTTTGATTCAAAAAGAAAAAAAAACATTTAGAATACTACAAAAATCTGTTCGCTTGATTTTTTTTTGAAATTGTATACATTGTTATGATTTTTTTTTAAACATTATACATTGTAATGTATGGATTTTTTTGATTGTTGTATTTTTGAAAACACTTATATTGTATAATATAACTATGTATGTTCTTTTACTGGGATAGATATATGATATTATGAGTGGAAGTGGTGGATAGTTCCCCGGCACCACTCTCCACTGAGACGGGGAAAACAAATGAGCAACATGTATCCTGAAATTATAGAAGAATATATATCAACATGCACCATTCATATTGTGAATGATCTTAGTTTAGTTTAAACATACTTTATTTCTCAAAATATATATATATACATGTTACAATTTACAATATACACAAATCAATTCAAATATTCTTAAAAAGAATAAGAACGAAAGTGAGTAATTGACATAATAGGCGCTCAATTCATTACATATTTTATAATCTGAGACGAATGTAATAATAAAAAATAATCATAAGTTTATATTGGAAAAAAGAAAACACAGAATCTGATATGTATTTAAAATTTTCAAGAAACATAGTATATGTTCCATTTAAAACATTTAGAATGAATATATTATTGGTTCGAATTAACATGTATATCAATATAAACAAACAAAATAGAATAGTATTTGAAAGGAACACAGAAAGATAAGAATTTAGTGAAGAAGAAGAAAGATTGATAATGACGCGTCTCAAGTATAGAAATATAATGATTTAGTGTTTGGGTGTTAAATGAACCTTTTTATCTCTTGGATGTAAATGTGTACGTGTGAAAAATTATCTCATGAGTTTGGTCAGAAAGGTCATGGTTGTCTAAAAGTGGAACAATTAAATCAATGTCAACATTATTCAAATTGCGAAGTAACTTTTGTCGAGCTGTGTCAAATTGTGTACACTCGAAGAAGAAATGAAAGTTATTTTCTTTTTGGCCACAAAGACATAAAGGCGATGCAGTTATGTTTTACAAAAACAAATGGTAGTTTTTGATCTTGTATATTGTATTGTTTTGTTGTTGTTGTTGTTTTTGTATCCTTTTTTAATAAATAGCTTAAACTTTTTGACTTGGTTTTAATTCACATTATCGACTTATCAATACCATACTGAATCACTCCCTGTTTAAAAAAACATCTAACAACTTCTGTTTCACTGGTATAACAAAACGTTTCAGTTCAGAGCTACTAAAGTGAAAGCGCCAAAAGAGGCCATTGGAAACATTTAAGTACCAGTCAACACACACAGAGAATCTCAGCGTCTATATATGTACCTTAAAATATCTTGGCATCTTAGAAAAAATATCTCATGAGTTAGTCCGAAATATTGTATTTTCGACACTTGCATTTTGACGAGTTCGTCTTTAATAAATAGGAGAATTCAGATTGATATCTACTACTTATATTTCTTTGAGACAATCTTCAGAACAGAATAACGTATTTTAACGACACGCTCATGTTATAAATGAGTTAATATAAATTGCAATGTAGTGATAATATTGCATCTCATTTCACTTATCAAACAGAATAGATACATCAAATTGAAATTATTGGTAAAATGCAATTCATGGTAAAATATTTACTGGTAAAATGCAATTGTACGAGTAACCTCGTTGAACACAATTTGACCTAAATGAATAAACCCCATTGAGCTAAAATGATACACTCTATTGAACACAACAACGAAAATGATACATCTTATTGAGCTAATTAAATACACTCATTGAGGTAATTGACAAAATGCAGTTATTTTAGATTAACCTCATTGAACACATTTTCATCTAAAGGACAACCCATTGAACTGAACTGATACATGCGCAATAACTCCACTGCGCATGTATGGATTATACTCATTGAATACAACGTGAGCTGAATTTAGCTAAATGGATACACGCTATTGAGCTTATTGGTAAAATGCAGCTGACCTTACTGGATACACACAGTAGAGAGTATACCATATTAAACTTACTGAAAAATTACAATTAAATATAGCAGATTCACCTTAAAAACCCACTTCAATTTACAAATTAGCGTTTGCCGCTTTATTAAGGCTTTATCATCGTAAATATACTTCCAATTATAAACATGAAATACATAAGGAATATTGCGTGAATTTGTTATTCTTGTGCGTTCTTTCGCTTGAGCTGATTATATAAAGTTATCTTAATGCAATCAAGAGGGCGATACAATCCAACAGAAAATACAATTCATGTTATTTTCCTTTACTATATACCTTCAGTAAATTCAGTATGTAAATTTGAACGAGCATTACCTTTTGTAGACTACACATCTAACACAAATTGTTGCATGTGAACACAGCTAACTCATGCTTTAGGTGGATGGGATGAGTAAGGTGGTTTTCTTTAATTAATTTTTTTATTGCATTTTAGTGTTTACAATACTCAAAATTCACACCTTTTATCTATTGTTAAAATGAATTGAATGGTATGCTATCAATGTTCAATAATACAAATCGGTTTTTATGAAACGAAAAAAGAACAAATTCAAAATTGTAATTAGAAGCATATTATCATAACTTTAAGAAACATGTATGCTAAAACTTTTATCACTCAAATCTTGTTCAAAATATAACAACTGATGGTCCAAAGACAGCACGCACTAATCACTAAATATAATCTTTGACATCAACATTGTATGAAAAGATTAGAGTTAAGAATAACATTATTAATACAAAATATCAAAAGCGATGATGAAAGCTGATTCCTATTTAAGCATTCAACCCGGAAAAAAAATGATTGTTGCTCTTTTTGTAAATACTTAATTAATCGATGATGACTCTTTTTATTGATCATAGCCAGCCATACCTTCTCACTATGAAATAGTTTTAAAGGGGGAAATAAAAAGAAATAAACTTTCTGTTAAAATATTTAATTTTGTTTTCCCCCATAAAATCCTAAGCAACAATTAAAGCTTTCCAGTTGAAGTATTTCGTTCTCCATCTAAGCTTAATTTTTTCACAAACTTTAAGGCTGAGGATAATAATTAATTCACTTACCTATAACTGCTAAATAACTAGTATAAAAGGAAAGATTTTTTTTATTATAATTATCCATTTATTCGGATGAAAGTTTTGTTCACCGAAACGCGTCGATAACGAAATAATAATATTTTGAAAAACTGTACGTGTTATTGTTGTTTAAACATCGTTTTAAATAACTATTAAGAACAAATCCGCATATTAGACAGAAGAACTAGGTCCCAGTATACATAACATAGCATAACATTACATAAATTTTATTTAACATAAAATTGTAAACATACAATTTATGGTCAAATCAGATTCTGTATGGTGTAAAGTGTTACAAGTAACAATTAGCCGAGAAGTATTGTTAACGAGTATGAACAAATGATATGATATTTGTAACAGAGTTTGCATAAGAAATACTCATACATGTAAGAAACTAATGTACTTAAACAAAGAAGAAACAATATTTGTTAACGTTGCCGAGAAGTATTGTTGACAAATATAAACAAAGGTTACGACATAATTGCATAAAAGAATACTAATACTTGTACACAGTAGAACGAGATTTGTTCACGTGCCGAGAATTATTGGTGACAAGTATAAACAGAGAGTTGGCATAAACACACTTAAATAATTATGTAAGAAACTAAGTAGAAAGATATTTGTTAACGTTATATTATATCATCAAACGGCAATTATAATATTTCTAAGATGACATAACCGTTGTATATGTACTAATCATTTCTTGTCGTAGTTATCTCCCATTTACCAGTAATTATAAGGAAAAAGTGTGTTATCGGATATTAAAAGGTTATGTCATTTCTTTAAATGCGTAGTACAGATAACTTGCCAGATTATTAATTGTTTTGAAATTTGTGCTTGTCATTAGTGTTTCGAATTTCTGCATTGAAGGACATCTACAAAAATATGGTTTAAAAAACTTTCTACGTAAATTGTAATATTTCGGGCATATTAATAAGAAATGATATTCTGTCTCTACCAAATTTAATGGACAATTTCGACATTTTCTGTTTTCTCTTTGAATATTATCGTGCCTTCCTTTTTCTATTTCGAGATTATGAGCTGATAGTCTAAATTTGGTTAAAATAATCCTATGGCTATCATTGTTTATAACGCTGAAATACATTTCGCACTGAAATTCGTGTTTAAAATGACTGTAAGACGAAAGTCTGTTAGAATTATTAATGCTTGAATACCAATTTTGTTTGTAGATATCTAAAATTCTTTGTTTTAGGACACATACATTTATATTTAAATTATCTTGTTGTAGCCAAACGTAAGACATTCCCATTTGGTTAAGTATATTTTTTATTTGATAAGCCCAGTTTTTTTCTCTGTATGATAGCCCATTATCTGCATCTTCTTTTAGCATGTTATACATTTTTTTTAATAATTGAGTTATCAGGTAACTTAAGTATTTTAATCCAGTATTTAAACAATATGATTTTACGGTGTATTGCCATTGGATATCTCCCTATTTCTCCATATAATGCATCTAGATTTGTTGATTTACGGACACAAAGGATCTTTCGAATAAATTTACAATGTACAAATTCTATATTTTTACAATCATAGTATCCAAACACTTCTGCGCAATAATTTAAGACGGATCCAACTAATGTATTAAACAGTTTACATTTATCTTGAATCTTTAGATCAAGTTGGTTAAATACTGTAGAAAGGTTATGCATAGAAAATGATGAATGTTGAGCAAGATGCTTTTGTGTCCGATTCCAATGTCAATTTTTAAAGAAATAAACGCCTAAATATTTAAAGCTTTTAACGATTTCTAAGGAATGAAGTTAAACGTTGAATGTCTAACTTGTTCAAATATCATTATTTTAGTTTTAGATGTGTTAACTTTTAGATTCCATGTTTGGCAGTATAAATTCAAATAATTTAACATTGATTGTAATGCATTGGGTGTATAGGCAAAAAGTAGCATAAATAATTTTAATTCATGTACGGTGAAAATTCCATCAATGTTACAGTTAAAGTTATGAAATTATGTCATTTACGAAAAATAAAAATAAAAGACTTGAACTGGGGTCACCTTGTTTTGCACCTATGTTTGAGATGAAGTTTGGTGATATCTCTTTTTTAAACCTTACCGCTGATTTTTCGCTGCTGTACATGCTTTCAGTTGCTTTTACAAATTTTGAACTAACATTTTCCTGGATTAGTTTTTGAAAGATAAACGAACGCTGTAATTTATCAAAGCATTTTTCGAAGTCTACAAAGGCTACGTATAATTTATTTTTATCAGAAAAAGTTTTTACTATTATTGAGTGAGGTATAAATATGCAATCTGTAGTTGATTTTCCTTTTTGGAATCCGTATTGATTATCTTTTATAGTTTTATGTTTTATAGTCCATGATGCTAGGCGATTAAGTAATACCTGGGAATAAAATTTAGCAATAATGTTTATCAAAGTTATACCCCTATAATTTTTGGCATCTCCCTTATGTATAGGAACAATAATTCCTGATTCCCACTCACTGGGATATTCTCCGGTATTAAATATCCTGTTAAGAAGTCTTAGAATAAAATCAGACGTTTCATTAAAAGAAATTTTATATATTTCCGATATAAGTGTATCATTCTACTACTTTTATTACATGTATTGTTTTGTGAAAATACTGCTTTATGTTATTCTGACATACTAATTTCTTTATCTAAATCTTCATCTATAATATTTTGATTATGAGATGTATTTCCAGTTGTTGTCTCTGTGCTATACAGTGTTTTAAAATGCCCATATAGATTTTGTGTTGTTAAAGTTTCAGCCCTTCTTGTATTTTTAGTGTACTGACTTCTAATCTTATTCCAGAATTTACGTGGTTGAGATTTACTCATTTCATTTAAGTTTTGCCTCTCATTAAAGTTATATTTTTTCTTTTGGGTTCGTTTAATTTTGTTATAATTATTTTTATGGTTTATATATAGATTACGAAGGTTATCATTGTCTTTATTTTTTACAAAACCATTTCTTGCTTTTTTAAATTCAGCTGTAGCAGTGTAACAGTCAGCATTGAACCATGTTTTTTTCTTTAATACTTTATTTATAGATACAGTTCGTGTTGTTCGTGTTTGTCCGAAAATATCATTTGAGCAATCGTTTAAAATCTTAATAAAAGATTGTGATATAGTATCAATATTTTCGTTTTGGTTAATTTCATTAGTTTGTTTTCATATATCTCCTCTTTTTGAGTTTAAGCATTCTATAAATTGTAAAATTTGTGCATTATCAAATTTCCAAAAACGTTTCTTTGTGTATTTCAATAGGCGGTGAAGCTTGATTTTTACATGGTAGACTAAACAGAGTCCGCTATGATCGGAAAACTCGTTAGCTGGGGTAATACAAAAATGTGAACAAGTTCAAAATCATCAATATGCAACAATAAATAGTCAAGAGTTGACGATCCGTATACACTGAGGAGCTCATGAAAGTGTTAATAACAAGTATACAAATAAAGCGGACAAAATTTCATGAACAACTCAATGATACGGAAGCGTCCTGGTGCCAATTTATAATGTTCTATAAAGTCATAAAGTCCTATGAGTCGTAGGACTTTATAACTCCTAAGTAGGAGATAAAAATTCCTAATTAGAAGTTTGTATCTCCTACGTAGGACTTTATGACTTTATAAGAAATGCATACAGAATGCTTTGCAAAATCTCAACATTCCGGACCGGTATATCGGCCATGCAACAAGACACGACCCCCGCCCCCGGCCGAAATTTCAAATCTTAAATATAGAGGACATTTCACCTTTGGTTTATACAGAATTTATTTATATTTGATTATGTAGGAAGCTTTAAGCTTATTGACACACTTTCGAATCCGTTCCTGGAACCAGCCAGTACGTACTGAGCAATGAGTGTAAAGTTTCTTGCTCAAGGAAACAACGGCTTGCACCTAACGGGGTTGAACACATGCGGCTAGTAATCACACGGCCATGCCGCCACACTTTACCTTTTAATAAAGTGTCTCAGGTTTCTAGAGTGTACAGTGTCTTAGAGCGAGGTGTCTGTAAGCATTGGCGATGTATCCCGGAAAATATCTTTACAGCTATTCGAAAAACTTATTCGAAAACAAGCATTTCTAAAATACGAATATATCAAAATTTTAAAAGGCTTTAACAATTACCATTTCCATACGAACCTGCTAACAAAACGAGCAATTTATCCATTTTCGGCCGTTTGAAATGATTACATCCTTATAGGGGGCAGGGGGAGTAGGGAAGTGTCTTGTTCCTGCTCCATAAAGTTTAAGAAGAAAACGGTTTGCGGATCATTATGCATGCATATGTTTAATAATGAATTATATCCTACTTTGAACAAGTTTAACCCATACATTTTGTGTACATGTGTATAATCAATATAACTAAACGTACATAATACAGAATCATCGTTTAATATATGCAGAGAATGACAAAATCATCTCTGGCTACAGACTAAGTTTATTTACTAAAGCGGCTTGCCACAATTACAACTTGACACATATAATTTATTTTCCTATATAATACGCTATCTTAAATTATACTCTAGCATACATGTCCGTTGAACTCTGTGCTTTCAGAACATTGATATGTACCCTACGTAGGAGTTATAAAGTCCTACGTAGGAGTTTAAAAGTCTTACGTAGGAGTTATAAAGTCATACGTAGGAGTTATAAAGTCCTAATTAGGCTTTTTATCTCCTAAGTAGGAGTTATAAAGTCCTACGTAGGAGTTACAAGGTCCTACGTAGGACTTATAAAGTCCTACGTAGGACTTATAAAGTCCTACGTAGGAGTAATAAAGTCCTACGTAGGAGTTTAAAAGGAGTTATAAACTCTTAATTAGGCTTTCTTATCTCCTACGTAGGAGTTATAAAGTCCTACGTAGGACGTAGGACTTATAAAGTCCTACATAGAAGTTATAAAGTTCTACGTAGGGCTTACAAAGTCCTACGTAGGAGTTATAAAGTCCTACGTAGGAATTTCAAAGTCCTACGTAGGAGTTTAAAAGTCCTACGTAGGAGTTTAAAAATTCTACGTAGGAGTTATAAACTCCTAATTAGGCCTTTTTATCTCCTACTTAGGAGTAATAAAGTCCTACGTAGGAGTTACAAAGTCGTACGTAGGAGTTATAAAGTCCTTTTTAGGAGTTATAAACTCCTACGTAGGAGTTACAAAGTCCTACGTAGGACTTTATAACTCCTACGTAGGAGATAAAAAGGCCTAATTAGGAGTTTATAACTCCTACGTAGAATTTTTAAACTCCTACGTAGGACTTTTAAACTCCTTAGGCTTTTTTTATCTCCTACGTAGGAGTTTATTTTTTTTATAGAACATTATGAATTGGCACCAGGACGTTTCCGTACAATGAAGCAAATTAAAAACAAAATGAAGTAATGCATACAATAAATTACAAGACATCAAAAATATACAAATCAAAGGATAGGTGGAAGTGGCAAATTTGTATAAGTATCTATCTTCAAACGTGTCTGACAAAACTGTATCTGGAATGGCAATTCATGCATTTTTTGTCGAAGAAAGAAATTTATGTATTTTTCAGTTACGATGCATGTTATCGTTGGAACCCACATGTACTGATTTTGCTGAACTTAATTCATTCACGGATTCGAAAACCTAGCTAAACGCCGTATTCCGGTACTTTCTGTACATAGCTCTGGGGAATTCACCTAATGGAGTGTAATAGCGATCTCGATGTTTTCGGTCTTTTCTTAAATTAAATTGAAATAAAACAGTTATTTCTTTATAAGAAAATAATTAAATATCATTGTATGAATAATTCCATACAAAAAATAAAGTTAAGCTACACAAGTTTACGCAGATAATATGGAAGATTCCACTACGTCTGTTTTAATTTTATTGATTTTCATTATAAACAATTTATTTTTTGAAAAATTTGCAAAAGATATTAAAGGAATATTGATAATTTTCAAAGACATCAATTTTTTTCACCTTAAACGATAAAATAATGATAGAAAAATAGAAATATCATGTAACTGTGTTATGTACTTCATTTGGTGTAATTCCCCAGAGCTAAATCCGTAATGTACCGGAAAACGGTGTTTAGCTACGTTTTCGAAAAGGTCAATCAAGAATACGCACGGGTTACCGAGGATAGATGCATGCATACCAATTAGCTAAATTTTGTCGAGCTTGCAACTATGACCCCTTCTCGAGATGTAGGCGTTTCGTAACGTACATTGTATGAATATAATACACAATACAGCTTCTATTCTCTGTGTTTTCATCGTGTAAATGATTGAACGAGTATATGTTTTTTATAGATTAGTTTGCAAGTAATGAATCATTTGTAATAACTCGCCGAACATCATTTTTTTTGTTTCTTTAAGAGATTGTTTATTAAACGGCCAAAGCTAGTGGCCAATGGGATAAACAGTGCCTGGAGTAACGTACTAATCGTTTAGGTTTAAGTGGCAACACGCGTTTTACCACCAAGCACAATGACAATAAACAGCGCAATTTGTCGTAAAATGTCTTTCATTGTGACATACTGTAATTAATATACCCATCACCAAGATGTTTTTATATAAAAAATGAGTTTGTCACAGACAAGTCCCCACCTGGGATAACGTTGTCTGATTCCCTGCCTTCAAACCGTAAATGTGAACATTGAAATTCAACAATATGAAGTTTTGAAGTTGGCACATCAATGTGAATGAGTCATGCCTATGCAATTATAAGGAAATTGGTATAATTTTGGAGAAAAACCTCAATCAGAGTCTGCAACTTTGTTTTCGTTGCTAAAGTGTCATGATTTGAAATTTACTTTTTGAAATAACGATCTTTATTAAAAGTTATTTTTTAAAAAAAAAAAGTATTAAAGATACACTATGCTCAAATTCGATGTTTGAAAATATTGATTATTGCTGTAAATATAAAATGAACATGTCTTTGCTTCATTTAAAGTAGATATGCCATGTTTTAAACTCTTCACACTACATGTGGACACAATATGAATATGTAATATCATTAAAAAACTGGCATTTTTTAAAGAAAAGGCCAACTTTACAGTAATAAGGAATGCAGCTTCCCATACATAGTTTATACATTCTTTTATTCAGATTAAACATATTCAGTAAGAATTTCATGGATTTAAATACATTTCTGCAATAAAAATATTTTACCCAAAGATGAGCATAGTATATCTTTAAGGTATTCAACCATGATTTGGTTCGATGTCATTCTCTGATTTTAAATAAAGATCGTCATTCTAAAGAATAAATTTGAAAGTCTTAACAACACCCACCTTCTTGTGCTAGAACTGGCATTTCATTTTAACAAAAGTCTTATTATAGAGGTAGAGCGGTGTTTTGTTGGATTTACAACCATTTACAATTTTAACCTTCTTTTCAATAAAGATTCTATATATGAAAATTTTTGAGGAGAGTAATAAAAAACAAAGCAAAAAGTTGACAATTGCAGACTCGGTTTTATTAAGTCTGTTCATGGAAGATAATGTAAAGTCAACATCTCTTAAAGGGAAAGGCAATGTTAGAATAAAAACTTGATTTCATTGTCACATCCGTGTTATTTATGCCGTGTGGCGACTGTAAAAAGTCTCCCCGTACATTAAATCAATGATGTTATATTTTCGATCCTTGAAGATCGTTCAGCACGACATTATTGTTATGTATACATTTTAGATGGTATTTTTAGTTTCTTGTATTTGGCCTTTTTCAACTTGAGTGGCTCCAGTATTCCTACTTGAATACTGTATAATCACCCTTAGGATATGTTGCCTGCTTTTTAAATTTGTCTTTTGACATCTTGTCTGTGATATGCAGGCTTCATAACCTCAGATCCCCTTTCAAAATTCTATTTTATTTAGTTCCGCCCATTGTTTTCTCGTTTAGGGCACACGCATTCATTTACTTGGGGACCATACGCCGCTTTTCATGGAATGACACTTCTGTGTCACATTGAAGGTTCCATGATAACCGCCGTATGAACACATCTGCGGATGTTTCTAAATTCAAAATTTCACCATTTCTGTGTTTAAATGTTGAATTCTGCTTAAGCCGGTGCTAGGGGTCGTGGACGGTAACTTGCACTTTACAGTACCGTCCATGAACCGAGTCTGCAACATTTTACAATTTTGCCGTGTTGGGCTTTCTTTAGGGACTCTGTTAATCACTATTTGATATCAGAAAAAGAATACTATAAATAGTAATTATGCATATTTTCTGCCTTCAAATAATAATATTAAACGAATGATAACAAAATTTAAATCGCTAAATCACCGATTTCTACAAATCAGTAGGCGCGGCCATATTTGTGTATCGGCCGTATAAAAACAGGTGCGCGTGATGTCATTTCCCCACATCGATAAATCTAGTAGAATCGTAGCGAAATATAAAGATATTAAGATATTATAAAGTATTGACCAGAAAAATTAATTTTTTGGATGCGTAGAGAAGATTTTGTTTTTGTTCAAAATGTGTAACAAAATAAAAAAAATAAAGAAACAAATAAAAAAAATTAACGGTCTACCGGTCGCATCACTTCAGACCAGTGATGCCTTTTACTCCAAACAATGCTGCGTTCATTAAAGTCTCATCTTAATGTAATCAAACAATATTTCACAGATTTAATAAATACACATGTTATTATTTAACAAAGTTTCACAATCAAAAAATGCATTATATAAACAAACGCACCAACGAATAATTGGCTGTTAATTATTGAACGGCAATAATTATTATTATCATAAAAATCCTGCTAAAACGTGTTTAAATAGTAATTAAACTTTTGCAATTTGATTTGACTTTAAAATTAAAAGGTGTGAATGATGTACACATTTCAAAAATATTAGCAACTCTTTTGAAAAGTAAATTTGTATTGTCCAACAACATTGACCTGGCACTTCATTAACTTTCGTAAAGGTCATTGGAATAAACACTGGCCAGTATTTATCGAATATATTGATATATTTTGCTAACATCACTCATCAGTTAGGCGTGGTGTATTGGTATAGATGTCCGACTACCGATGTTCGATTCCAGTAGTATATGCGACACGTTAATCCCAAGCACAGCGCTTTGAGAAATTGACCAGCCGTTGACCGCTATTATTTTACGAAGGCCCAGTGTTAAATCAGGCGTTTAAATTTTCATCACTGCACGCAATTATAAAGTTAAAAAACGGCGAAACATATTTTAAACTCTTACTTCTTATTGAAGGGAAGTAACGTGATGAATGTAACATATATTGTTGTGTACAGTTATATCCCTTTTTTCGGCTTTTTACTAGTTTATTAATTAATGATTGTATTCGAATAGTAACTAATATGAACTGAAATGTATTTTAAATAATTTAAATATGTAAATATGTAAAGATGCACAAAGATGAGACTTTAATAAAATATTTGAGTTGAGTTGAGCTGAGTTGTGAAAATAAAGCATAACTTTGTTAATGGGATAGTCTGCTTTGTTTGATCTACATAACCTTAAAAGCTTTTCAATTGTACCAATAGCATGTATTCCTCCATTTCAAATGAATTGTAAAACTGTAAGCTTGCGCTGAATTGAGAAATAATATGAAATAGAGAAAATAAGAATCCCTAAAGAAAGCCCAACACGGCAGACTTGAAAATGTTGCAGGCTCGGTTTGATTGAGCTTTTTCTCTTCGTCTTTTTCTTCTCATGAACTGGTACATGAATTATTCCTTCAAATATTTTCTTTTTACGGAAAGTCCCGAGAAAGTTCTCGTCTATTTTTTAAAGAAGGAAATAGTGATGTCATTTACTCCCTGTTTTTGTTTTCCAAATAATATAAATCTTCATGAATGAACCTGAAAATGCGGCCCAGCACGGCAAAATTGAAAATGTTTGAATGATGGCTTTTGTATGTTTTTTTTTTAAATTACACCTAAAATTTTAGTTTGAACATTTCGATTTTGCGATAACACATCAGATGATGTCTCTAATTTTTATATTTATCAGAATTTTATGTTTGTATTATGGCATGTGATTAAGTCGGTGCTATGGTGGATCGTGCACAGAAACACATCATTGAGCCGTGTCATGACAAAACCAGCATAACGGGTTTGCGACCATGTTCGCTATCAGTTTCTCTACTTGTTACAGGGTTTGTAAGCGAACAGCATGGATCCTGATCAGACTGCCCGGATGCGCAGGCTGGTCTGGATCCATGCTGGTCGCAAACGCATTACGTTGGTTTTGTCGTGACACGGCTCAATTATCAATGCCGTCCATGATCAAGCTTACAAGCTTACTGAAAATAACGAGCCTGCAACATGTTCATTTGATTAAATTGAAAATGATGATTGTTGATGATTGAAAAAATGAAAAAAAAAAGATTGTGTTTTTGTCAGTTACAATGTATCATTAAAAAGGAACATTATTCCCAAGAAACAATGTTTTACTTTTTAAGAAAGGGCAAACATGACTTTTATAATGTGTAAATAATAGTTTAAGAGAATTGTTAGATGCTTGTTACCTGACAATGTAGCGATAAATGTAAACTAATTTGTCATAAAAGGAGCAAAATGTAAAATAAGTATTCCATACAAAACACTAATTCACTATAACTGTACTTCATGTACAAAAAAGCAACAGATGAAAAAGATGGTTCCGTATATTGACCAATCAATTCCTTGATGGATACTATAAAGGTACACGAAAATTAAAAAGCCTATGAGAACTAAATATAAACTCATAATCTGAGGCATAATGGGCCTTTAAGCTAAATTTATACCAGATGGCATCAATGACCCCTTGCATATTTTGAGAGTCTCGAGGCAATCTATACAGAATAAAACATCTTAAACATGTCTACATCATCTATAACACTCAAATTTTGATCTTTTTCTTTAATAGAGTTAAACTATTTATTTAATTAACGCACAAAAGAATGATTATACATGTTAACTGTCTGTCTTTTATTAATTTCTGTCCAATATCATTTGTAAATAACTCGCCGGAACATCATTTTAGTTTCTTTCAGAGATTTTATACTAAACGGATAATAAATCACCCCACGCCAGTGACCAAGGGGATGAACAATCCCTGGAGTAACGTACTGTCCGTTGAGGTTCACGCCGCCACAAGCGTTATACCACCACGCACCGTGGCAATAAATGGCGCAGTTCTCGTCGTAGTTAGCTCTATTCTCGTCTTTTGTCGTAAACTGCATACCATTGTGGTAGGACTTTCCGTAGTTGGTATACCCATCACCTATAGGTAAAAAGAAACAGAAATAAGTATATGTTACATGAATATACAATCGTGATAAAAGCTTTGAATCTATATATACCCGTCGAATAATAAGCCAATCATCTGACATTCATATAAATGACGTGACCAAAAAAAAAAGATTTCATTTAATATTTTTTTAAGATATCAGATATCGGTACACAAAGGTTCGTTTTTTGTTGTTTGTTTGTTTGTTTTTTCTTTAAGAAAATTAGTAGATATACACAAAAAAGTAAAATACCGACATCACGTGATAGTTGATATTTCATGGAATGATACATAGTACGTACGTGAAATTAATCTAAATGACAATCATAGTGCAGAACATCTCATTTGATGATGTGAATTAATATTTCTTATGTATTCATTTAAAGATCAGTACATGAAAATGTTTTGAAAACAGTTACGCTAAGAAAATCAGTTGGATAAATTACTTAGGCTGTTTGTGTTAGCCCGGATAATGAATGTTTTTTTTTTCAATCAAATAAACTGAAGGAAGTACATACAATTAATAATTTTGATCAGTATTAACTACTCAGTAACGCCTTTTCTGTATAATTCTTATTAATATAAACATAAAACATTCATCAACATAGGAAATTCCAAATATAGTTCTTACCCACTGTACCTAATCTCCACATGTGATCGAATCCTAATCTCTCATGTTTACTAAACAAATACCATTTCATTTATGTCTAAGGTCATTTGTCACTTAGTGGAAATAGGCAAAGGCAAAATCAAATGTGACCGTCATAATTTGGAATTACTTAGTTTATTGTATATCATATTTGAGAACAGATTAGCACTTGAAAATTGATTGTAAAAAACTGTTTTGCTATCCGCTGTTGAAATACTAGTATATAAGTAGAGTCAAACACAGATGTTGTGCTGCCATCTGGTTAACCTGCAAACGTTCTAGCACAAGACTTTATCGTGACTTCTTTGTGGATAAGGTTGAAGGCATACTTTATGGTATAGCCAGGACCAAGTCTCACCAACAAACAGACAATGTTGTCCCTGAAGTACCTTTCAGTGGAGAGCAATTTTCAACTTTTTCAGTAGTCTCTGATATGGAAATTTCAAAAATTATTCGCAATTCGCCAAACAAATCCTGTGAACTTGACCCCATTCGAACATGGCTGATGAAAGATTGTTTAAATGAACTATTACCATTGATCACAAAAATCATAAACTCTTTACTTGAGAGGGCCTATGTACCACCCGCTTTTAAATGTTCTAGAGTAAGACCTTTATTCAAAAAGTCAGGGTTGGATTAAGAGGTTATGAAAAACTACCGGCCTGTATCTAATTTACCGTTTGTCTCCAAAATTTGAAAGACACCTATATGCACATAAACTTCATGAAGAGCGTCAGTCGGCTTATAGGCAGTTTCATTCAACAGAATCTGCTCTATTATGTGTACAAAATGACATTTTCCGCTCTCTTGATCAGAATGAAGCTACTGTTCTAGTAATGTTGGACTTATCTGCTGCTTTTGATACGATCGACCATAGTACCCTCCTTTGCCGGCTCGAACAACACTTCGGAATAGTAGGCAAACCTTTACAATAGATGAAATCATATCTGTGTGCGCGTTATCAAACTGTCTGTGTCAATGGTGAACTGTCAAAACCTGTACATATGACATTTTCTGTTCCACAAGGGTCCGTTCTTGGTCCGAAGAATTACATCATGTACACCAAACCTGTGGGCGCGATCTGTCGGAAGCATAAACTTCAACATCATTTCTACGCTGACGATTCGCAATTGTACATGGCATTTAAACCAAAGGAAGCCATTTCACGCAATGAGACCTTGCGACGGATTGAAGCATGCCTGAATGACATCATACTATGGATGAATAATAACTTTCTGAAACCCAATGCGGACAAAACAGAGGTGATCGTCTTTGTACCAAAAGTGATATTGAAGATCTTACTGTAAGAGTCGGTGATTCTGTTATAAAACCATTAACAACAGTAAAGAACCTTGGCGCCGTATTGGACTCTCATTTAGACATGGAACAACATGTGAACTCAGTTTCTCGTTCATGCTTCATTGAAATACGACAAATAGGTCAAATTAGAAAATACTTGACTGTTGATTCAACCAGAACCTTGATAAACTCGTTAGAGACATCAAAATTAGATTACTGTAATTCGTTGCTATATGGATCTCCAAAGTACGTTCTCAACAAGCTCCAAAATGTTCAAAATACGGCTGCTCGTGTTATTACCAGGACACCGCGAAACTGCCACATAACCCCAGTTTTAAAGGAACTACATTGGCTTCCTGTGCACATCAGAGTCGAGTACAAACTCCTTACATAGGTGTTTAAGGCGCTTCATGGACAGGCACCTACGTACATACGAAACATGCTAGACATTTATACCCCATCCAGACAACTTAGGTCCCAGACTGATTGCTTAGCACTTGTTGTACCGCGCAGTAGGACTGTGACTTATGGTGATCGTGCTTTTATGACGGCAGCCCCTAAACTCTGGAATGCCCTACCTAGAACACTTAAAAGCTTTGAAACTCTAACAGTGTTTAAGGGAGCACTTAAAACTCACTTATTTAAGAGGTTTTATTTAGACTGATTATAATTTTAGGTTCTTACCTGAGTTTTATTATTTATGTGGGTCTTTTCAACTTTTTTAAACTACATTTGATTTGAATTTTGTGACTTGAGCAATATTGATGTTTTAATTTATTTTTTCGTTTAAATATTGTATCATTTATTTGGTTATATTGTACAGTACTTTTGAACGTGTCAATGTGCATGAAAAATGTGCTTAAGAAGTTTGGTATATAATAAATATAATAATAATAATAGCAGATGACGAGTCTAAAGATATGCTTACATATTGCCAGTGAGATATACCAGAGAAGATCGCACCTAGCTTGTCCTTGAAGACTTCGAGCAAGACAGATTTGCTATCAGCGTTATTAAGTTTACAAGTACATGTACCATGAAAATAGTCCATACTTTTACTCATAGATATATAAATACATTCACGAGTACGCATGTGTTGGTTCTGAACCTCTAACTCTGCGATGGTATGTCCATTTAAACGTTTATTCAAGTATTCCACCTTTATTTGGAACGGTTTTGAGCAATCATTGGCAATCGCACATGATAGCCATACTATAACCAAATATGATACTTTCTTTCGGAATTTCTTTGTAAAAAAAAAGTTTCCATTTTCATCACTTCCGGTCACTGAAACATTTTTTTGTGAGAGGAGGCAACAGTGGTATTTTTCAGTTCTTTTATGAACAAATTTTGATTTTAAATATTTTATTAGAATTAAAAATGAAAAGATTTGAAACTTGTTTTCTGCAGTTCTTTTTTGTAACAACAAAGTTTTACCACGAGTGTCTTACTGAAACGAATAGATAAATGCACTCAATTTCGTTTGATTTCATGAAATTGTTTATGTGCACTATTTGAATATGTTCCTTTTCTCATAAGCCAATATGTGTTCATATTTGTATTGTTTGTCTTTACTCTTTAGAATATGCATCATGCACTTTATATGATGAGGGCAAATCAACCACTTTACATTATTCATTCGCTTTTTTACAAGTGGCTAATCAAATGTAATGAATATTTATTTACTTTTTGAGTAGGTTCAAAATACATTTTAAAATTCCCTTGAATCATAATACATTCATAATGTCAAAATATATTGTTCCATAAATAGCGTCAATATTTAATTCACAAGCTATTGTACTGTCAACGACCGGCAACAACGATGCTTAGTCAATTGATAAGAAAACAATAGAAATTAATGAAAGCCAAATATCGTCAAATAAACTGAAGTACAGACCATTGTTTACAAAAAGGACCATTATAGCAATTTTAGGTGAATCTTATTCAAATGAAAATGAAATTATGAATTATACATTATTTTGTGACATCCTTAAATATATAACATGTTATCTTTTTCATGTTTTATATTATTTCGAGCATGTTCCTGGATTTTTGTGTGTGCAAGTTTTGATAAGTGAATATCACAAGCAGGTACCTGAGTTTAGTTAAATGTCATAAAGACTATTCATAAGTTTTTATTCGATTGTAAAAGCGTTAAGCAGGAGAGTTTTCCAAAAATACGTCAAATGTCATACTTTAATTGAATTTACTCGTGTTTATTAATACATTAGATTAATTATTGTTCTTTTGTTACATCTGATTTTGAAAGAAGAGTAAAAGTGTAAAGCTATATCTGATGAAATATTTTATACCATTATAAAAAAACCAAGGAGAAACAACAACAACAACAACAACCAACAAAAAACAATAAAAAACCAGTAAAATTAGGTTGGTTTCATAACCATATGGCCGTTTTTTATCATGAGATGTCTATGTAAATTAATGAACAAAAATATTGTTATAAACAGAATTAAATATTCCACATGTATATTCCTAATTTTATTAGGTTTTGTCACGATCATCCGCATGTTCCACTCACATTGAAATATACTGACCGATATCGTTCATTTTCGATTTTATGTAATCATTTTAATAAACAATATATGATATTACTTTTATGTGCTCATATTGCCTTGTATCATACGGATTTAATTGACAAACAATCATCTAGTTCTATCTTTTCAAATGCTGTATAAAGTTTAAAGTGGGCTCATGTTTTTGAGAAATTTACACGATCCTACTGATAACTTGTTTGTGAAAAATTTGCTTGAACTGTTGACAAAGCCTAACACAAAGAATGATCATGTAACAAATGACAATTTAATAATGTTGTGTGATAAATACATTCAAAGTGACGATATTCTTGTTTAACATGATTTAGCAATGGTTCTAATAGCGTTTGCAGGTTTTTTAAGGTTTGATGAATTAATTAGCCTTAGGTGTAATGATGTTCATTTTCATGATTCACATATATCTATTCGTATAAGAAAAAGACAAATCTGACCAATACCCATGGAGTCCGTACCTTTATTTCTATAGGCGAGCCTGTAGCTTGTCAAGTTTACAAGTTTATTACAAGTTTATTTAATACTCAGTTCATGAATAACATGACAATATGAGCTATAACATATTTACATAATAAACTATAGAGGCATATATGACATGCATAGACATATCTCGTATTTTCATACGAGGGAGAGACATTTTGTATTCCATATGTTTAAATTAAATACCAATAATGTTACAAATATATGCTTTGCCAAAGAGATCAGTCATATACTCAAATAACATGATCTTAAACTTCCGTTACTTAAATATTAGTTGTAAAAATGTTTAATATGCGACAGATCTTAATAGCAAAGCACACATTTTTGTAATAATTCTAAGATGTACATCAGATTGCAACTTTATCTAATATCAAATTTAATAATTATTTCTTTAACAAATAAACAAAAATGCTTGTACTTATCATAATGTTTTGTATCTATATTCATAACAGATTTAAATAACATAATATTAGGTTTTCTTATATATTGGTGATCTAAATGCCTTTTTCTAAGTGCAGAAAATTCTTTACATTCTAATAGATAATGAAATTCATCACCAATGATACCAAGACAATTACAAAGTGTGCACTTTCGGTGGTGAAGTTCTGTCCTATTCCAGCTTCCTGTTTCTACTGGAAGTCTTTTATTGCGTGTTCGAAATTTAATAACATATCTAAGCAGGTTATAAGGTGTATTTACTAAGTATGGTTCGAATTTGAACGTTTCCTTGAATAATCGGTAGTTTTTACATTTACTAGAATTACTAACAATAGAATACCACTCATTCAAATATAAATCAGACAATTTCTGTTTAACACAATGTAACAACTTCACATGCATGTTGCAAGTTTATCTGTTATAGATGGAACAATTTTATTTCAGTAATGTTATCAGTCACAAACATTTGTTGACTTATTTTCAAAGATAAGCCTCTCAGTTACACGCAATAATGTCTTATTTTTCGTTTAAAAGATGTCGTTTAAGATTTGACAATAGGTATTCATTCACTTCTACTTGCTACCACAGCCGGAAACGCTGGCATAAATGACCGTTGCTGGAAAAGACACGGTAGATGGAAGGGTGAAAATAGTTAAGACGGATACATTGGTGATTTTATTTTCTTAAAAGATTGTTAGTCACAAAATCATTGCATTTGTAAAGTACTTTTCTATTATCAAGCCCGTTTTTTGTAATTTTTATCTACTATTCTGGTATTTCATAAATTAATTTACTTTTGTATTTGAAACGTTTGAGTTAAGAAAAGACATGAGTATTGAGAAGTATATATTATAATATGACGATATCCCTTTTCTGGTTCAAAACGCATTATCGGGAAAGTGAAAGTATCGAAAATATGCACGAAACTGGAATTGATTAACCTTTTGTAGAATATTTGTTTTAAAGTCTTTATAAAATGTTAATGAAGTATTTATCCTATACTACTTTTTATTGTTATGTTCAATAAACAAAACATTGGCTTTAGTAGGCTTATCTACTTTGAAATGGGTCAGTCATTAAGTGAGTTTATGAAATTACCCAGAGATTCAACTGCAATAAAAATCTCTTCTTTCTATACAGAGTTAATTGCAAAAAGAATATTTAACATAAGTATTCAGGCACGTAATATTCGTAAACTCGCTTGAACGCATACCGTTGAAGTCTACTTAAACCTAAACTAGTTTATTTCAAACTAATAACTCGCTTGAACTCATTCCTTTGAAGTCTAGTTAAAGCTGAATTGTTTTATTACAAACTAATTATGATTATATTTTATTGGTCTTTTTAAATGAATAATGTGAATAAAGACAAACGTTCACTCAAGACATAAAAATGCTCATAGTGCTTGTGCACTTCATTTAAAATATTTGATACCTTGCTTTTTCATTTTGGTCTGTTTCAAAATGATTTCAGCATACCAAAAACAAAGTTGCGCCACTGTGTGCTTTTTATATATGTTATCTCCTAACATTAATGAATACATATGAGATCTATTTTTCACGACTTAAATTGATTCCCAATGCGAAATTAAACAGGCACCAAAAAATCTTGTCAAAATATAATTTCATAATTCATTACATGTTTTTGAAAACAGATTAATCTTGTTGCAAACAGATTATATTTTCAAACATAACTTAAAGAATTATAAATATTTCAGAACTGTGACATTGGAATCGAGGAATTCTTTAGGTATCAGAATAGCATTTACAATAATTTTGTAAGTGAATATAAAACATGTCATT
Source organism: Ruditapes philippinarum (assembly GCF_026571515.1). Taxonomy (NCBI): domain Eukaryota; kingdom Metazoa; phylum Mollusca; class Bivalvia; order Venerida; family Veneridae; genus Ruditapes; species Ruditapes philippinarum. The sequence goes on from NW_026856449.1 coordinate 297,134, forward strand.
AGTAGTAGTAGTTGAATCTGTGGGGAATTTTGTTGACGTCATCTGACATTTCTATCAGTACAAAACATATTTTGACCACAGGGAAACGATGAAATATTAAATATAAACGGAAATTGTGTCAGATCTTTTTTATTGCGTTTTAAACCTTGTACCCATGTGATCAATTAAGCCTGTAAGGGGAATACACTGAGGTAATTATGATCGGAAATACAGATTAAATACGTGAAGGTAGTCGGAATAGTTTATCTTGACAAATCGTTTATTTTTGTATGTCACTTAGACATAAGTGTACAGTCTACCATCATTAAAAGTAAAAGGCTCATTTATTATGATCTGAAAAACAGCATCATAGAGCATATATTTTCTTGATGTAAAATAGTCAATTATAATTCTAATAACACATCGCCGATCGTGAACGCTTTTTTTATTTAAAAGAGGAATTAAGTGAACCTTGATTGTCTTCATTACGAAAACTGTCCTCACACTTGGTAATGTGCATATAATCAAATGATGATGCTAAACGAAATGGATACAGAGAACTAAATGAGAATTATGACGTTCGAGAAATCATTATACTTGTAGTGTTCGCATTTATAGTTTCTTAACTTCGACAATATATAAATGTATTTCAAAATCATGAACTAATTAAGAAAAAAAACTGAATACATTTCAGTAAAATTAATTTCAGATTCTTCAACGATACAAAGTTTTAAAATAAATATATTTTAAGATGTATTTAGTTCTACTGCTTATTCCGTTGCCATGTGTATTTGCAAATGTTCATATCAAGAAGGAACATTTAAATAAACATCTTACGGGACACACAATTATGGAAATATCTGTAAATCACCATCATGAATGTGCTCGTGAATGTTTTACATTATCAGCGTGTAAAAGTTTGGATTATTATAAAGGTGCATGCAAACTAAACGACGCCGACAGTCTGTCTGCCACACTAAACGAATTTGAAGTAAAGAATGGGGCTATATTCACCGACATAAGTGATTGGCCAATTGTAAGTTAATCTTATATGTCTTGTATACACATGTATTTTTAGGATTATATTCAGGGTTAATACAATCAACGTTTCATTTTATTCGCCAACAAAGTAATTTAATTTTCTTTTAATACTCTTCAATTACAGATTGTTTCTAAAATATTTTACTGTTTTCATAAATTCGTATATACTATAATAATATTGATATTAGTCGATGTTTGCTACATTTAAATTCATTTTAAAAATGCAAAATTCCATAAACTTAGCTGTCAACATAATCATAATTCAAATAATCTCATTCAAGTCTTTTCTTGAATCATTTGAATGTACTAAATTAATGTAAATTGTAAGCTACATGTTAGCTTTCGATTTCAATTAAAACACTTGACATTTCCTCTGAAAAAAATAAACTCATTACATAGAAAAGTCTTTACAGATCCTTACCTTAATTCTGATTTTAACTGATACTTCAAAACTGTTTTTTTTAACACTCAAGATATTTTAATCAATTATCTCATTTCAGTTATGTTTTAATCTTTTGGCTTTATATTACATAACACTAGTATTTCTATATATACGAGATGCATTTTCACTGTGTAATTAAGCTTTTCTTTCTAATAAGCAAACAACTATTGTATCTACACAGCAAATGGCATGCATTTATATTGTATGGTAAAACAACACACACATCTAAATTCTAAACGTTGAGAAAAATTGTATGCACTCTAAGGAACAGCTTCTATTCATTTCAGAAAAAACAAATTCAATACATTTCAGAAGAAACAAATTCAATACATTTCAGAAGAAACAAATTCAATACATTTTAGAAGAAACAAATTCAATACATTTCAGGAGGATAAAATTCAAAACATTTCAGAAGGACCAAATTCAATACATTTCAGAAGAAACAAATTTTATACATTTCAGAAACAAATTCAATACATTTCAGAAGGACCAAATTAAATACATTTCAGAAGAAACAAATTCAATACATTTCAAAAGGACCAAATTTAATACATTTAGGAAGAAACAAATTCAATACATTCAATTTTCTTTTAATTGCAGGAGATGGTTGGATCATGTGGTCAGCGACCATGTTCTGAAACACAAATATGCTTACCCGGAAAAGACAATCCCAAATGCAAAGAGAGAGGTTATTGTCATATATATGCTCATTATCATTGTTTTAAAAGTGTATAGAAATAATACAAATGCGTGAGAAATTTTATTTTTCCTATTCAATATTACTGAGCAGAATTTTATGTGACTATTTAGACTAAAATATGCCGTTCTAATTTCTTCAATTACATACCCCTACGCAGTACATATTCTAAATCTAAAATAATCTACAAATATCAAATATACACAAATAATATTTCTGTCCGAAATGTATTTAAATACAATAACGATTACTTTAACTAAAATGTTAATAAATAATTAAACTATTAAAACTAGCACAATATTATAAAAAAATATATTTCAATTAACAGTTAACCTCAAATTGGCACATTCTTAATAAATCAAGAAATATTATACATTCAGATACACGATTGCATGTTAGCGGGGATCTTCACACTGTAACAATAAACTAATAAGCTCTGTCAAGACATGTTGTATAAGCATACATTTTTCATTCAACGAAAAAGGTTTAAATGACTACTTTGTCGTTATCTTTCGTTTTTGTCATAAACCTGACAAGAAAAAAATAACGAATTCAGATACAATCTAACATTTTGCTGCATCCATTACGTAGAAAATCAAGATATAACGGTTCATTTTGCTGACTGTTTAGTTGAAACTTGCAATTATGAACTGCACACAAATTGATTCTTACAAATACTCAATAAACTTTGATTAAAATATGACTTTAATCAAGTTTATGAATTTAAATTCCATTTTGTCCCTATAAAAATCTGTATTATTTTTCAGCCACCAATTGTACAAATATCCTTAGTTTATATTATATCTTTCCGCATACAGCAAAGTCAAACATATGTTAATGTTCTGTCAATCTTTAATTTGAAAATAACGAAAATAAATACATATTCTTCTTTACAGTTATAGCAACAGATTGTGCAGACGTTCAATATCATTTCCCCACTGCGATCAGCGGGCAACATAAAATAAAACTATGGAAGTCACGTGACTTATTGACAGTTGTCTGTGACATGGAGACAGAAGGTGGAGGATGGACGGTTAGTGTATTATAATCATTTAAAGTTTCAATTTTGCACATTTAACAGGTATAACACATCCTATTTGCGAAACAACTTTTGTAGGTTTTGGTAAAATGTTAACAGTTTACTGGTATTTTGATTTCACACAAACTTGTCGTTTTCATTATTATGCAAAATGTAGATGTACGAAAATTTACAAGACTGATTATAGTGGCAAATGGACATGGATGAGTTAATAATGTAAGGATTTTTCACGTAACCTAAATTTTAAACAATCAAAAAATATTCTTTCAAGCAACAAATTTGTTTCTGGTCGGTTTCAGAAGTAGCTACATTATAAATCTACAAGCCAACTTTCATTACAAGACACTATACAGTTTTAGATCATTATTAGCTTTGATGAACAATTGATCATTTCGTAAATGTTATACCAAAACCCAGCCCTATGTCAAGTTTCAAACGTTACACAGTTTTTCCTAGCACAACATAATTCTAAAATGAGATTTAACCATCGGACATGAAATCCGTAGGGAGCATTGATTCAATTATCTTTTAGTCTGTCTGCAATTTTCATTATTGAAGTATTTTCTTTCCCCTCAAGAAATCACCGTTTTTCCCCACATAACCTGGAAATAGAAAACAAAAATACAATGGCGATTTTGAAGGTATGATCTTTATTCCAAATTTAAGTTCTGTGCAACACTTATTTTTTGACCCTTAAAAAAGAAAAATACTTGCAGTAGTTAATATTCATCAAAACATTTCTTTTCAGGTGTTTCAGAATCGTTTTGATGGTTCTGTCGACTTTTACAGAAATTCAACTGAATATGAAAACGGATTTGGTAGTCTGGATAAAGAGTTTTGGCTAGGTAAAGTTTTATTTAGTGATTATTAAAGACGTACAACTCACAAGACATTTATTTGTTATTACAATATTCTTTCATATGTTATTTTGTTATCCTATAAACTCATAGTAATGCAATATTTGGATATACAGCTGTTTTAGATCTACATTGTATATCATTTCTTATAAAAAATACATCAATTACATTACCCAGGTACTTTTGTAAAAATGAAACAAATATTTTCATATATGTAGTGTAAATTCAGGAATTCATGACATTTACCTCTCCATCTAATGTGCAATATCTTATCATAGAAATATCTTTTTTTCCTCCTATGTAGAACAATGATGCACCTTCAAACTTTCGAATGCCCTATAATTTATCACTCCGAAGTCTTTCAACGTGACTTCACAACATCGCATTCAAATTTGTCACAAGGCAACTTGTCAAAATGTTCAAATTGTACAATATGTTATAGATACAAAAACAAAATACAGTTAACATTTACTTACTTCATGCCCAAGTTTTTGAAATATTGATATAAATGTTAAAAGCCATACTTTGCAATTTAGTGTTTCTAGTTTTTTATTTGTTTGGGTCGTCAGACCAAACAAATAATGGTATCGAAATTTCAGACCCTGATGCTGTTAATTGCAAATGCCGAAAGTAGTGCACGTTTTTGAAGCGGTTACTTCCATTTATATGTAAACTTACGCCGAAACATTCAGGGGAGATCACTGCGTAAAGATTGTCAAATGACAGGTGCATTAATTTTCAAGCAAAATAGTTCCCGAATGGTCGAATATTTCTATATTGTTTATTCTTTATAGATATACATGCGTATAGTAAGCTCCATGATTATTTACATCTGTGTTAGCGTCGAAATAATGAGAGATACAAACTTTAATTTAGAATGATATGGTTTTCTTCAAGCCATTAACATATAAGTTCACAGTGGTCGAGGGGTTTGCACGCTCGCTTAGGAATCGAGAGGTCTGGAGTTTAAATCCCAGTTAAGGCAAATCATTTTTTTTAATTGTTTAAGTCAAATAAACATTGAATTGAATATCAGTGTTGCAATTAGTCTTATAGCCAATTTCCTACAGTTAAAACACTGGAAAGCATTGGTGGCACTATACAAAAACAAATTGGTTTATAATCTCACAACCTTCACCTTTCTGACATTCTGGGACCCAAACAAATTCAGCGCCTTCTGTGCTTTGATTTAACAATTATTTGTTAGAGACCTTATTTTTTACTTGTTTCAATCAGCCAACTGGTACATGAATAGAATTAACTTAACTCATTTTTAGAACATATATCGCTATTTCCTATTTTAAGACTCTACTTTACTGATACAATATTGAAACGAAAAACTTATTGTGAATGTTCTTGGAAAAAGGAGAATTAGAATTGTTGGGTAATTGATAGTAAATCGTTATTTTGTTCCAGAGTATCTTCAGAATAAATATCATAGGAGGAAACTTCGATTTTTTAACCTAGTTTTATGATAGTTCAGTCGTAACTAGTATCTGATTATCTGAATAGATTATCTGTTTAGTGACATTCGTCATCAATAACATATTTCTACCATGCATAGCAAATGACTTGAAATAAAAGCATCTCTGCCATAATTCTCTCTTTATGAAACTAAAATTACCTATGGGTACAAACTGAAATTCGATTCTTGAATCCCTGAACTTCAAACATGTTTAAGATAAAAAAGAAAAGAAACGTTATTTGTTAATTATTTAGCCAAAAAACTGTCACAAGTTAAATAATCGTCATCGATGCAAGGCAGGTCATTCTTTTTAACGTTCCGTTC